>NW_024879635.1:115000-124785 GCF_900700415.2 Clupea harengus | reverse complement strand
TGAGAGAGAGAGAGTGAGAGAGAGAGAGAGAGAGAGAGAAAGAAAGAGAGAGAAACACACACAAATAAAATATTAGACTGAGAAGTTCTAACATTCATAGGCCTGGAAGCAGTTACCTAACAACCGTAAACACACAGCCGATGACATGTGCTCTGGCACCACTTCACGTGGATGGAAAACATAATGCATTGCTGTACTTCTGTGCTTCTCAAGCAGCACACTATACCCCCCCCCCCCCACACACACACACACACACTTAGGCTGTGTGTCTTTTCCCTTTGCCATAGTATATTCCCTTGACCCTCTCCCATATGATATCATCCTCTTTCCTACTTGTGCATTGATGTCTAGAAGACTGATAATGTATGTTCAGATAACAGGCCTGAAGCAATCACATGTTATGACTGAGCTTTTTGAAAGACTGATAATGTATGTTCAGATTAACAGGCCTTGAGCAATCACATGTTATGACTGAGCTTGTCTAAAAGACTGATAATGTATGTTCAGATTAACAGGCCTGAAGCAATCACGTGTCATGACTGAGCTTGTCTAGAAGACTGATAATGTATGTTCAGATTAACAGGCCTGAAGCAATCACGTGTCATGACTCAGCTTTCTGATGGCTCCATCAGCAACAAATGCCCGCCTGTGAGCCACTAAGAGCTGTCTAACACTTTACCACACACCTAAGTGCCCCACTTTCACACGGTAGGCCTACGGTCCCATTTCCCCTTTGATTCCTTTGAAAATAAAATTGAAATAAAGACTTCCGCTGGAAAGGAGAGAAAACACGTCATTCACACACTTGAGGGCCCTGACACCCTTTCAGGATGTACGGCACGTCCTTCCCGATCCTGTCCAGTGTTCTTGGGAAAAAAAAATGCTCCCTGTTGTTCTTCTGTTATTGACATTTTTCATCCCTCTTTTTTCCCAATTAAAGGTGGAATGTCTGTCGTCTATTGGGACACTGCTTCCTCCGTTAGCCGTACACTACGTTTACATTTAGTCATTTAGCAGACGCTTTTTATCCAAAGCGACTTACATATGTGCGACTTACAATGTATACACATTTTACATTTACACTGATGGCACACTGCACATCAGGAGCAATTAGGGGTTCAGTGTCTTGCTCAAGGACGCTTCGACAGGGAATCGAACTAGCAACCTTCTGATTACTAAACGACTTCTCTACCTCCTGTACCACTGTCGTCCCACTAGGTAGATGGATGATGGCGCTGTGTTTTCTACGGGCGGGATGTCTTTAAAACATTTTTTTCAAAGGAATCAAAGGGAAAATGGGACCGTAAGCCTCCCCTGTGAGAGTCTGTTATGAACCTAAAGTGGACGCATGGGACATCTTCTCTCTTTTTCTTGGAAGACAAGGTACATGTTCAAAGGGACAGGGAAAATGTGTCCTCCTTACCCACTGAAAGCATTCTCCCTGAGAGTCGTGGTTGTTCTGAAGTGTGTGTGTGTTTGTGTGTGTGTCTGTGTGTGTGTCTGTGTGTGTGTGTGTGTGTCTCTCTGTCTCTGTCTGTCTGTGTCTGTGTGTTTGCATACATAATACATAAAAGTAATCAGACAGAAAAATGCAATGATAAGATGTCACTGAGTACAACTAGGAACCTTGAGGGACTTGGAGTGTGTGGACATGGAGAAACATCTGAAAAAAAAAAAAACTGTCTAGCCACTTAAGAAAAGATATCAACAAGAAGGAAAAGACTTATGTTTGTTTGGGTCAGTGGGTTGGTAACGGTTATGTTAGGGTCTTATTTACTTTAGGATCCACTTTTGGGTGGATTGGCAAAACACAAGCACTCTGACAGAAAAGTGAAAAGCTTCCCTTAGTGCAGACAGAGTAACTTAAGGGATTTTAGTGTGAGTGTGCGCGTGTGTGTGTGTGTGTGTGTGTGTTTGTGTGTGTGTGTGTGTGAAGATGTGAGAAAAACAGCCTAAATGAATCTGTGAAATAAGCCAATAGCTTCTTTCAGATCATGATGGACTCTTTACTGTATGTGGACACCTCAGTATCACTAAGGCCATTCGACTCAGACAGAGTGTGTGTTGGTCTTTTTGTTTATTTACTTTTGCACTTTAAAGGTGCAATATGCAATATGAGTTTACTCATTCACGCCCAAAAAAGCACAATTTGATTTGATTTGAGAGAGAGAGAGAGAGAGAGAGAGAGAGAGAGAGGGGAAGAAAGAGAGAGAGAGAGAGAGATAGAGATAGAGAGAGAGATAGAGAGAGAGAGAGAGAGAGAGAGAGAGAGCAGAGTGGAATGGAGTGTAGGGAGAGATGAGAAGCATCTGACTGCTGCCCACACACAGCAATTACAGGAGCAGCCAGTCATCTAATGAGTCATTATACAGATACTAGCCCTCTGACCTGAGGGAAGGAGAGAGTGAGAAAAAGAGAGAGAGAGAGAGAGAGAGAGAGAGAGAGGGAGAGGGAGAGAGATAGAGAGAGGGAGGGAGAGAGAGAGAGAGAGGGGAGAGATAGAGAGAGAGAGAGAGAGAGAGGGAGAGGGAGAGGGAGAGGGAGAGAGATAGAGAGAGACAGAGAGAGAAGGAGAGGTGAAGAGCAAGCACCACTTACAGAGTGTGAGGAATCAGCGCACAGTCAGACAGACACATTCTATTTCACAAACACACACGCAAGCGCACACACACACACACACACTCACAAGCACAAACACTAGAGACATGGTCACACACACACGCACGCATCACACACACACACACAAGCACAAACACTACACACACACACACACAGAGGGTCGAGGCTGAAACACACACACACACACACACACACACACACACACAGAGAGAGGGTCGAGGCTGAAACACACACACACACATACACAGAGAGGATCAAGGCTGAAACACACACACACACACAGCGAGAGGGTCGAGGCTGAAACAATGACCCCATTATGTAATTTCACTCCTGCTGAGAGGACACTCATTTTCACCCAATCAGCGGACGATGCCTTCCTCACTGTTTTTTTTTTGTATTATTATTATCTTCCCCTTCTCTCATTCCACTGTTTCATTCAAAGATGAAAGCCAGGCTACACCTTTTCACTTGGCCTTTACCCTATTCACCTGGCACCTACTTTCTCAAAACTCACAGTGCACACTCAGAACATCGTGTCTTAGATGCAATGTCTCACCTAGAACACAGAGAAAGAAAGAGATGCAGAGCGAGAAAGAGAGAGAGAGAGAGAGAGAGAGAGAGAGAGAGAGAGAGAGCAGAAAACGAGGTAGACAGAGAGGGAGTCATAATCAAAGACGGCGCCTTCCCTCGTCTGAAAGGAGACGCCGCGGGAGGCCAACCCTTGCAAAAGAGCCGCCTTGGGGGCACTAAAGCAGATGGAGAGAAGGAGAGACGCCCAGTGCAAAATGGAGGACAGAGGGAGGAGAAGGAGGGTGGGAGGCAGTGGCGGCTGAAACAGAGTGTGAAGTATAAAACTGTGACCCTGTAGGGCACTGTGGCGCGAGCCAACAAGCCCCCCCCCATTTACGGGCTACAATGCCCACGGGACACAGGTTCGATTCCGGCCTGCTGTCGTTTCCCGATCGTCTCCCCACCTCTTCACTCCTTCTCACTTCCTGTCCAAAATACTTCACTGTCCTATCCAAATAAAGCTAAAAAAAAGCCCATAAATAAATCTTTTTTTTAAACTGTGACCCTGAGAAAGCCAGGGGGCTCCGGCGGCATATCCCACCCACCCCAATCACCTCGAATGGTGACTTCTGATGAATTGGTCATCAAATAAGCACTTGAATGGTGACTTCTGATGAATTAGACATCAAATAAGCCCTCGAATGGTGACTTCTGATGAATTAGACATCAAATAAGCCCTCGAATGGTGACTTCTGATGAATTGGTCATCAAATAAGCCCTTGAATGGTGACTTCTGATGAATTGGTCATCAAATAAGCACTTGAATGGTGACTTCTGATGAATTAGACATCAAATAAGCCCTCGAATGGTGACTTCTGATGAATTGGTCATCAAATAAGCCCTTGAATGGTGACTTCTGATGAATTAGACATCAAATAAGCCCTCGAATGGTGACTTCTGATGAATTAGACATCAAATAAGCCCTCGAATGGTGACTTCTGATGAATTGGTCATCAAATAAGCCCTCGAATGGTGACTTCTGATGAATTGGTCATCAAATAAGCACTTGAATGGTGACTTCTGATGAATTAGACATCAAATAAGCCCTCGAATGGTGACTTCTGATGAATTGGTCATCAAATAAGCCCTTGAATGGTGACTTCTGATGAATTAGACATCAAATAAGCCCTTCGAATGGTGACTTCTGATGAATTAGACATCAAATAAGCCCTCGAATGGTGACTTCTGATGAATTAGACATCAAATAAGCCCTCGAATGGTGACTTCTGATGAATTAGACATCAAATAAGCCCTCGAATGGTGACTTCTGATGAATTGGTCATCAAATAAGCCCTCGAATGGTGACTTCTGATGAATTAGACATCAAATAAGCCCTTGAATGGTGACTTCTGATGAATTAGACATCAAATAAGCCCTCGAATGGTGACTTCTGATGAATTGGTCATCAAATAAGCCCTCGAATGGTAACTTCTGATGAATTAGACATCAAATAAGCCCTCGAATGGTGACTTCTGATGAATTAGACATCAAATAAGAATGGTGACTTCTGATGAATTAGTCATCAAATAAGCACTTGAATGGTGACTTCTGATGAATTAGGGGGAAACACCTTGAGACTGACTAATTATGATTAACGACTCCTCTACCTCCTCACTGGAGATACTGTTGGCAGTATGCAAAACTACAGCTGATGGCAAGACAATGTCTGTGGCTAGACTGCTGGTTGAAACAGAGTATAAAGCCTAAAATAAAGAAAGGAAAATTTGAGAAAAAAAATAAGCCCTTAAATGGTGACTTATGGTGAATTTTAGGGAAACACATTGACCAAGTGAGACTTAAAAATGATGAGACTTACCTTCAACAGATTCACGGTATCACATATTACTGCATTCAAGCATTACATGATCATTGATACAGTACCCATTTTAAACGCTTGTCAATGTTATATTGTTCCTTTAAGTTTAAAGCAGCAATACGGAGGTCTGTTCCAAAACTAGTAAGCTTACTACCTAAAAGGCATGCAAAAACCTTGCAAACACCACCAACAGCCCAGCTGACACTGATAGAAGCTTGCCAACACACTAACTGGTGTCTTTTGGCAGTATAGCTGGCAATGTCATGCGTGTGAAAGCTTTTCTTCCATTTTTGCAGGGTGTTCCAGCTCGTTGCACAGAACTACATAGGGCATATCTTGGATGGCTAGTGGGGAAGACACAGGTGTTTCTGTCCATCACATGACCATATGCTATCAAAATGAATTTGAGGATGGTAACAAAACTAGTGGTAAATCCATACCTCAAAAAGTGTCAAATTGTTGCATAGTGTTACAGAGTGTGAACTATTAACTATTATCTTTAACTATTTTCAGGTTCCAGCACAGGCCACCCAGAATGGGGGAATGGAGTAGTTTGGAGACCCCCAGTTTAAATGGACTAGCCGCCCCTGACGCACGCCCAATGGAAAATGCTTCTGAGCTTTTCTCTTTGTTCCACCTCTAAAATACACATTTTTAACCTCCAGAAGTGTGTATATATCTGGCTTAGGGAACCATCTTAACAGTTTAAATCCACGTGTGTCATTTTTTCGTATCTGTGATTTTTTTCATTAAGCATTGCTTCATCTGCTTAAATGGACGAGGCGCCCCTGGGTGGGAGGATGAGAGGTGGTGGCTGATATGAGAAGTGCCTTAGGGGCTTGCATTTCCACCTTTCTTCCTTTCTTTTTTTTTGAATAACTGGGTTACTGGGGTTTTGCAGACAAAGGTGCCAACGTAATGGACGTGCTCTCATTGTCCATGCAGCTGCACACACACACACACACACACACACACACACCTGGTTGGTCCTTTAATGCCTATCATTAACATGTTCACAACCCAGACAGGAGATTGTGTCACCGTGATTCAGTTTCCAGCAGGTCTGATTTTTTTTTCGCCTGCTGACTCTTAACTGCGGAACACGTATGCCACTGAACTGTGCATTGTCCGGTAAAAATTGAGAAATGGTGAAATGTAACAGGGAAACCCAGGTACATTTACTAACATGTATGCGGTGCTGTACCCCCTTCACTGACGCACAGTCCCTCTTCTGCTTAATGTTAAATTCTAGGTCGCGACTCGCTAAGGAGTAGCAACGCCAGTTTTAACTTTACAATAATGTCGGGCCGTTGACACACCTCTATAATAACTGTAACTTAAATGAAAGCATCCTTTGTTGCTGTATTAGCTTAGTGTGTTACATTAAAACCGGCTGGATTTCTTACCTGGCAACATAATGAAAGTTATGCTAACTTAAAAGGAAAATATGTCAAGCTTATGTTAATTCATCAGTCACGTATCGTGCTTTGTTAACTTAACAGTTAAGTTACTTTTAAACATTGCCAAACTTCAGTAACTTACCTGGCGGGGATCGCGGTCTTGTTTCTTTCCTGGAAACTTTACTTGTTGATTTGCCTGGGCTTTCCATGTTTCGGCTAATAAAAGCTACTGTTCGCTAACTTACTTAGTTACACTTCAAGATATCCAAGTCCTTTGTTAGCAGGCAAATACACGAAGTATTAACACATTGTTTCTGATACTCAGTGCAATTCACCGTTTCATGAAAACATCTTCCAACACTTTTCAGTTCAGTTTGTGGCTAGGAAACTTGCTAGATAGCATAGTTGACAAAATAGGTTAGCTGGGTCTGTGCGTGTGTACATTCTCCACAGCTTGTATCCATAGCAACAGACGCGTCCACAAAATGCGGCACGGGTGAACTGGGGTCTCATGTTCACATGGACGCCACACCAGAATAACAGTATGGTGAAATACACAGATACAAATCTAAGGAGAAACTTAGATAGGACTAACAGTATTGATACATGACATCCAACATGACTGGTACATTCTAAAGAGATTTTAAAAGATAGGACTAAATGCAATCTATTACCCTATGACTGGTAGATATGTATACATGTACTGTATATAGGGGGTTAGTTAACAACCCCCCATAAATAATTTATGCTACTTCACCTTTTAATAAATAGACATACACATACTATGACAACATATATAAATATATATACTGTATGTCTATTTATTTATTTATTTATCTATCTATCTATATAACTATAACTATAGATAGATAGATAGATAGATAGATAGATATACTGTAATTATTGATTGATTGAATGACTGGTTGATTGATTGTTTGACTTCTAAATCATTTTTTGTGAAACATTAGCCTAGAGAAAATGAGAAATGAAAAAAACAATGATAGCAGAAAATCCCTGTAGCTGTTTCAAAACTAGTATTTTGTGGATACTTTAATGAAGTGATGTTAATGTGTTAACGTAACTGTTTATGCTATGTGATGGCAAACAACAGAACGTCCCCCCCGTCTTATTATTATGAACACACAGCCCTTTTGTAAAGTGGCACGGAGTCCGTGAAAACGTTATGTTCCCTCTGGGTACACAGCTAGCGTTGAGCACCTGTCAATCATCCCCGAAGTCCAGTGTTTGCCAAACCAACCAGAGTGCAGGGAGTGACGTGTGGAGACTCGGTGGAGGGTAGTCAGCTGGGGTATATAAACGCTTCGGTGGGGTAGTCAGCTAGTGTGACAGAGAGCGTTCGAGAGAAACAGACCGAGTCTGGGAGAGCGAAGGGCCAGGGCGAACCGCACTGGGACGCAAGCCCCCAGGGACACTGTAACGAATCAGCTCCAGTTATTGCACCCCCTCGCAATAAACACAAACCTGGCCCATGGAGCTGAATGAAGCAGTCATAGGAGGAGGAAGCGGAGTGTGCGCAGCCGCGGGCTCCTCCAAGGTACTCCTGGCTTACAAGAACGCGACACAGCATCTTAACGCGCCGGGACTCAAGGTGTCCAGCATCTCTAAAGCTGGTATGGGGATCCTAAAACTGGCCACGTCGCAGTGGAAGCACCAGGAGAAAAAAGCGAGAGCCCGTTCCTCCAGCGTAGGAAACAGGTACACGTCCTCCACCGAGCGCAGCCCATGCAAGCGATCCGCGTTGGACCAGATAGCAGCACTGGTGGTAAATGGGCAGTCGCGGTTACAGCAGCTGGCGCAGGAGCCGCGTCAGGACGCGTCGTGCTCCAGCAAACCACAAAACTGCCGGCGCATCGTGGTGCTGGGAGCGCCAAAGGTCGGCAAGACGTCAATCCTGCGGCGCTTCCTCCAAGACGGCTTTGACGAGCAGTACGAGCCAACGTCCGAAGACTTCCACCGAAAACTGTACAACATCCGAGGGGAAACGTACCAGATCGATATCCTTGATGCTTCTGGGGAGAGAAGCTTTCCCGCAAAACGCAGGCTCTCCATCTTAACCGGTGCGTAAAGAGAGACGCTAAATTAACATTTCCTTTTTATCAGGTAGATTCACAGCACTTTCAAAAAATCAGTTCCTAAAATATGAATAGCTTTATCACATTGTGTATGTACATTTGGTAGTATGAACATTTGAAGAATGGAGGCGACAAAAGGCAAAATAGGAGTATATTCTGTCAGAGGCGAGTTTGGATGTTCTGATTAATAACTTGTCTCTCTCCTTCTTCCCCTTTTCTTCGTTCTGTTCTCTCGTGCAGGCAACATCTTCCTGCTTGTGTTCAGCCTGGACGACCGCAACTCTTTCGAAGAAGTGCGCGCACTGCGCACAGAAATCGTGGCAGCTAAAACAGCCCAGATCAAGTCCAAAGAGCGCGCGCGGGTCCCCACCGTCGTCTGCGCCAACAAAGCAGACCTGTCCGAAAACGAGTGGGCCATCTCCCGGGACGAGATCCGGGAAGTGTGCGGGGACGACTGTGCATTCTTCGAGACCTCCGCCAAAGACAACATGAACCTCGAGCAGGTGTTCGAAGCACTGGCCCAGCGCGGCGGTCTGCCGCTGGAAACTGGACCCTCGCAGCACCGCAAAGTCTCCATTCGCTCTTATCAAGCGCTGCGAACTGGACGCCAGCCCGGGCGTGGAGGCAAGGCGGCCGGGTTTGAAACTCCGTGTGGGGCCCTTTACCCTTTGGCACGCAGGCCCAGCTTCAGCACCGACCTCCGCCTGGTCCTTGGACCTCATGCATCAGGGAAACAGAATAAGTCACTTGACAAATGTCGGATTCAATGACACAGTAAAAAAAAAAAGAGAGAGAGAGGGAGAACAAGGCAGAAAGAGAGAAAGAAGCGAGAAAGAGAGTTTGTTGGACTTCATAAAACTACATGTATTCAGTTGTAGGTGAAGTAGCTGAAACAGGAGTAGTCTCCATATATCTGTGTGGCTTGTTCTCACAATCGCTGTGATTTGACCGTTTGTTGCCTGTCACTGATGTTGTGTGATTAATCAGTTTGGTATCCAGACACAGACCACTTTGCATTCAGGTGTTTGTGGAATGATGACATTTTGATTGTAAAAATGTAAATTAGAACGAATTATTGAGATTTTAAATAAACGATTTTGATACCAAGACATTGATTTGGCTCCATGTAATGGTGGGATGTGGTCACCTTATAAACTGTGTGCGTGTGTGTGTGTGTGTGTGTGTGTGTGTTTTCCCGTTCACCAAACGGAAAGGGAATAAATGTGTAGGTGGATGTGTGGTGTAAATCAGAATACTCAGAGTTGCGTAATGTCCCTTAGCACATCA
>NW_024879635.1:0-105000 GCF_900700415.2 Clupea harengus | reverse complement strand
TAAGCTAAAAAATATTACGCAAGGTTCTTGAAAACCAGGCCTAACCATTTCTGACATGAAGTGTTTCATAGGGAGAATAGAGTAAAAATGTGAATCAGTTACATGTCCCCGAAGTATGAAACCAAACTGCATTGTTTAAATTATAATTTTTTTAATTTGTGTAATCATTTACTTTACTGCAATCATTAGGGCTTACAGCATAAGGATGTAATGTTGTGACATGGCTAGACAATGTATTGGTGTAGATTCATTATTGTGTTGAAGAATGACTACTGTATGAGAGAGAGAGAGAGAGAGAGAGAGAGAGAGAGAGAGAGGGTACGAAATGCTAGTCTCTCTATCATTAGGCCCTACTGTATGAGAGTGAGAGGGGAGGGGGGGGGGGGTACAAAATGCTTGTCACTCCATTATTTAACCCTACAAAACCTTTGTGAAATACAAGTCTGGAAGTATAACAGCCTGTATTGAAGTGATGAAGACTTTGGGCCGTTAGTGGATCAGGAGGTACAGGAGTCGTTCAAACGGAAAGTCTCTAGTTCAAAACCCAACTCCTCCTCACCAAGTGTTGAAGTGTCCTTGAGCAAAACACACACACACACACAGAGAGAGTCACCTTTGATAGAAGCCTCTGCCATCGGTGTATGAATGGGTAGATGTCTGAGGCCTTCATCTGTAAAGCGCTTTCAGTGCTCTATGAGTATAAAAGCGCTTTATAAATGCAGTCCATTTACCATTTCCAATAGCAGACACATCCTCTAAGGATGACTGGAGTATGCTTGTGTTGTAATATTCTATAACATTTGCTGTGCAGGTAAAGTTGCTGTGTTCTGATAAGTGTACATGGTATTCATGTATTTAATATACAAACATATTATTTAATGAATTCATAATTCATAATTAATTAATGTAGAACAAATATTTTAAAGACTGGAGTACCTACAGCAGTCTTGCAATTCTACATGTGCATGCGTGTGTGTGTGCGTTTGAGTTTGTGTGTGTTTGTCTTTCTGTGTGTGAGTGTCTTGCCCCTTTGTTAACTGACACTTTGGCATTTGTAAAGGTCATCAGAAATCACATCTGACACCCTCATTAGACCCATTGTATGTGCGTGTGCGTGTGCGTGTGCGTGTGCGTGTGTGTGTGTACGTGTGTGCGTGCATGTTTGTGTGTGCGTGTGCGTGTATTTTTCAAGAAAATGGATACTCCCAGTACCTTAAAACAACATGCTGGTCACTCACAAACTAACTTTTTTTTATTTAATCACTTTAAATAAAGTAAAATTCATCCCAAAAATCTACATCTCTTTCTTCCTCTCTCATCAACTTCAACCTCTCCCTCTCTCTCTCTCTCTCTGTACCCCCCCTCCCCCTCTCTCTCTTTCTCTCTCTGACCTGGTACAGAAGGCCCTATTGTATCTTAGGTGACGATGGAAAGGGAAAGACTATTGAGTGAGTGGTTTGCACACCTAGCGATGGTCAGCTTAGCATGAGTTGTCAGTCAGCACCCCAATCAGACCCTTTATACAGAGCGCAGACCTTTGGCCTGATGGGAACACAGATTGCACAATGTCAAGAGGTTGGCACGTCAGGCACAGTGGAAAAACAAATGCCATACCACCGAAGAAGATGAAAGGCTATAGCACGACAATGGGGAAATACCATAGAAGAAGAAGAGGAGATAGCAATGAGGGCTGATTGTGTCCCATTGCACGGGTTGCTACGTCACAGCTTATCTGATGGGTCGTTTGAGTAAAGGACACGTCAAATCAAGCGCTGTTGTTGTTGTTTCCCCAGCCAAATGGTATACCTCGGCATCTTCATCATCAAATGAACTGGAACTGGAACTGATAAAAACCAGTCCACCAGGAACTAATAACAGACTTGTCTACTAGGAATCAATAATCAATAACAAACTTGTCTACTAGGAGTCAATAATCAATAACAATTTTGTTTTGCTTTTGTCTACTACAAGGGCTGTGATCATTTGTAGTTCCCCTGCCATGCAATTTGTATCTTTAAAAAATGTGGTTCATTTGATTTATTTTACACACTTCAACCCAAAGTATTTTACGGATCCCAGGTATCTGACAGCTGTCACCAGCCAGTTGTGTGTTATTGTTGTATCCTGCTGCTCAGGATCTATGGTTGGGCAGTTGTAACATTGATTAGGTAAGGTTGTTGGCCATGAGCACTTGCATGTGACTGTGAGAGGATTGGCCGCTGTGGGAAGACCCCAACCAATAGCACAAGGAATTCAACATCTTCTCCTGTGCATAACTGAAATGGCCAGTCTAGAGAACCGCGTGACTGCCCTGAATAGGGCAGCTGACAACAAGGGAATGATTAGATGACAGCTTGGAAAGACAGTTGGCAAGAGGGAGTAGAACTCACTGGGACTGCTTTGGAGGGGGTGAGCTGTAGCAGCAGCAGCATCTGTGGCAAATACAGCCAAGAAGATCAGAATCAGAATCAGAATCAGAATCAGAATCAGAATGGGATTTATTGCCAAGTAGGTTTACATTTATTGCCAGGTAGGAATTTTTTCTGGTGTGAAGGTGCATACAGTAAACATAAAACATAAAAACATAGAAACACAATAAGTACTACACATACATGTAACATAAAATCACAAATAAGTACTACACATAAGAAAAGTACTACACATAAGAACCAAAAAAACACAATCTATACGATACAAATATATAAACAATGAATATAAAAAAAGTAAAGTGGAAAGTAGAGTGCAAAAAGCAAAACAGGAGTGCAATGTGAATGAGCAATGTGCGATGTAATGTGTGTTAATGTAACACAGACTTAGGGTGTGGGGGTGGGATAAGAGTCCAGGTCAGGTGGGGGTCCCAGGCCTTGTTAATAAGGCCAACTGCAGCCGGGAAGAAGCTGGTTTTGTGGCGTGAGGTTTTGGTCCTGATGGACCGCATCCTCCTGCCGGAGGGAAGAACCTCAAAGAGTTTGTGACCCGGGTGGGAGGGATCGGCCACAATCTTACCTGCCCGCCTCAGGGTCCTAGAGGCGAACAGGTCCTGAAGAGATGCGCCCAAGTACGCTACAGAAGAACCAACCGAACAGAAGAATACCCCCAGAGTCAGCGAGAGCAGGGGTGGAAGATGACTCACAGGGTGACCACATGGCTTTGGACTCTGGCATGGCTTACGAGAAAGGGGTTGAACACAGATACGGCCAGTTCAGGGGGAATGAGAGGAAAGCCCTTCAAGTTCTGTATATGTGGATGGAGGAAGGAAACCTCACTGAAAAGCTTGAGGATCGGAGGGAAGAAAAGAAAGGCCTGGATGAAGGAATACAGGGACCCCCCCCCCCCCCCCGCCCCCCGCATTGAGCACTACTTGTTAAGAGGTGGATAAAGTCAGTCGGTTGAAGTTCAGCAGTTGAGCACCACAGACCAAAGGATGTCAGTACCCCTGTCAGTACCCCTGTCAGTACCCCTGTCAGTAGTCCTGTCAGTACTCCTGTCAGTAGACAGCAGAAACCAATGGTTAGATGGCCAGGGGCAGATGCCAGGGAGAATGGAATTGGAATCAATGTTGATTTAAAATAAGGATTTGGAAGGATTGAAAGGTACAGCAAAGAATACATTGAATCACATTAGTGAGTGGGTGGTCATCTATAAGTATTGCATTGGGAAGATAGCAGCCAGTCCTGCTACTGTCCATCTGTCCGCCTTTCTGTCTGTCTGTCTGTTTATCTATCTATCCATCTATCTATCTATCTATCTATCTATCTATCTATCTATCTATCTATCTATCTATCTGTCTTTCTGTCTGTCTTTCTGTCTGTCTGTCTGTCTGTCTGTCTGTCTGTCTATCTATCTATCCATCCATATATCTAACTATCTATTTATCTGTGTGTCTGTCTGTCTGTGTGTCTCTGTCTATCTATCTATCTATCTATCTAACAATTCATCCATCTATTCACCCCTGATTGGTCAGTAAGTGTATTCCCAGACCCTGCCCTGCCCCGGATCTGCCTGTGCTTCATCTGTAACAGCCCAGTGAAAGTGACTCACGCTCCTCCCACAGAGAGGAACTTTGACATTTATATTTAGTCATTTAGCAGACGCTTTGGTCCAAAGCAACATACAAAGAACAATCAAGCTACGAGCAATAGAGACCTAGTGTAACAATAAAAAATATTTTGCATAAGAAATAGAAAAAAAGTGCAGGAATGTAAGTTAAGTACTAGTAGTAGTGCAAGTTAGGAAAGGAGGTGCTCTCTGAAGAGTTGGGTCTTCAAGAGCTTCTTTAAAGGTAGAGAGGGACGCCCCTGCTCTGATAGTGCTAGGCAGCTCGTTCCACCAACCTGGAACTGCGAATGAGAATTGTCTAGATTGCCGTACTTGCACAGACGGCAGTGCTAAACAACGCTCATTAGACGAGCGCAGCATCCAGGGGGAACTTCCCATTCTTTTCTCCACAACAATGAAAGGGAAGCACTCAGATATACTGTTGATTTCCCAGATGTTAGAGAAGCACTCAGATATACTGTTGATTTCCCAGATGTTAGAGAAGCACTCAGATATACTGTTGATTTCCAGATGTTCTGTGCTTCTGTCACGGCTCCAGCGGGGACTTCCTGTGTTGGCCACCTTGGTGGCCATTTTGTCCTTTTGTTCCATGTGCTCTGTGTTTATGTTTTGACATGTGCTTTTGTTTACATGTGTTTGTTGCTCCTCCCCTTACCTTGTTTGGTCAACATTATTCCCCCTCCTTTTTGTACCCTGCTCTGTCTGTGCATCTCTGTCAGATGGTCTATTTTCACGTGCTCGTTCAGTTAATGCACCTAGTTTGTTCTGACCACGGCATTATTGAAGCTTCTGCCTGTTTGTTGGTTTGTTTGATTCCCTGCTGACCTTTGTGCCTTATTGCCTGTTCATTTTTGTTTAGTTCTGTGGTTTATTTTCCTGTTCTGGTTTCTGTTTTGGTCTGTGCTCTGTTCTGCCTATCTGGTTTTTGTTTCTATGAATCTTCCTCAAGGAAGTAAATCACACATTTGCTCTTTATTCCTGTCGTGCTTTTGGGTCCCCCTTCCCCCAGCGGTCCTGACAGCTTCGGTTTACGTCCTTCTCCTTGCAGTGACTCTCTGACTCTCTATATATCTCTCTCTCTCCCTCTCAGATTGTTGTGACATGACCCTGTCAAAGTTCACCAACCAATAGAATACCAGGAATAGTGTTGACCAATCACCACTGCCTACTTGTGGTTCAGCTGATTTAGCTGTGTCTTGCTCATGAAGGGTAAGCTGGATATGGGCCTGTAATTACTGGGCACACTATAGTCTAGATTTGGTTTCTTCAAAAGCACTTTCACAGCAGCAGTTTTAAATGCATTGGGGAATTATCAGCCTCAAGAGATGTGTTAACTACTTTTAGAAACAGCTATGGAGACATCTTTACAGACATTTTTAAGAACTTAGTAGGGACAGGGTCAAGACAGCAAGCTTACTGTGTTTAATGGTTTACTCTACAATCTTACAATGTTCTGATTCAGTGATGCTGCCGGAGCTTATGGGTCATTGGAGTTTGTGACAAAACTATACCTAATCGTTGGTATTTGTTGTTAAAGAATTGTGCACTGAAATAATAGAGAACAATTGAAAATCATCAACATAATGCTAAAGAACAAGTGTTTTTGTAGGCGTTGTTTAACAGTTGGACATCCCAAGTCTACAGTCAGTAACCAAACTATCATCAGCCTGACGGCTGTGTGAAAGGGCTATGCCAAGGGAAATTAAATGTAGCCTATTGTAAACAGTGTCATAGCACTTTCTGAGTAGATATGGGACAAAGATGAGAGATGGGACACTCAAAATGGGCATCTCTTCTGTTGACCTGAAGATTGCACAACCATAAGTGCTGCCTAGTAAATTGCTGCCACGTGACATGTGGAATTGAGTGATGCTCCAAAAGCAGCGTTTTTAAACATCTGCGTCTCAAAATCCCCAAAGTGTCCAGATATCCATTGCATGCTCCACATGACTATGCAACGCTGGCTGTTGTTGCCATCTACTGGTCAACATCAATAGGAAAAAACATTTCAGGAAGCAACACGCCAGCCACTTGCCCATTGGACGGTCACTATTCAGTGGAGATGCAGCAGGTGTGTGAAGATGAGGACTAATTTGCTAACAGCAGACTAGCAGAAACCCAAACTAGTGGAAACCTAGATATCTGAGAAATGAACATATGGCATTTCTTAGACAAGCATCAGCTTTAAAAGGACATGGCTCTTAATGTGTGGGTGTGATTTTATCAGCAACTTGTGAAAATACTTTCACAGGACGACTTTCTGAAAGTGAACTGAGCATAGAGCTGCTAATGGGAGTGTCAACAGGAGCTGTTTTTTGACAGACTGAAATGTGAAATGTTCATTTTATTTTTCCCACATAGCCCTAAAATATATTTTGTTTCTATTGATAAACATTAGTAAGTAGACCATTCAAGCATTCTAAGGACGTTTTTTTTACTGTTTCCACGACAAAAACTTGCAGTGTTTTCAGATGCTGGTGCTAACATCGGTGCTGGAATTGGCAACACCACATGAATAAGGTATAGATGGACGCAGTGTCAAACTGATATTATGGAACAGGGGGTAGTTAAAGTGCTTTTGGAATACTGGTCAGTACTTTTGGACAACTGGTCAGTGAAAGTGCAGGGCAGTGAAAAGGGGGTGAAAGTGCTTTGTGCAACTGGATCGTGGGCAGTGAGTGCTTTTTGACACCTAATAAGAGTTATTACGTTTATTTTTATAATTATTGTCACCAGCTGTGGATCAAGATACTGTTCTTGCACATGGGAGAGTGAGCCTGTCAGGTCAATTTCCTGAAGAAAAAGATGACTCATGTTGAGAAAACAATGGTGGAAACTGTTACACTAACACAATTGTAATGTTTAGGTCCTAAAACGACATGTTGTACCTCTGAACTAGTGAGAAATAACCACAAAGTCATTCAGAGTTTTCTTCATCAAACAGAATCGTGTTTACTCGACAATCACCAAAAGACAGAGAGAAACCCGCGATTTCCCCCTGAACTAATATCCAGAGACTCAAACAATCGATCCTCAGATCATAGATTAAGGCAGAATCACTAGATAACTGATGACTATCAGAAACATAATATTGGCTGAATTAATTAAATATCTAAGGCACATTAATACCATTTAAACATTTACCATTCTCCACCAACAATATGGATTTTTAACCATGTAACAAATAAAGAAATATGATTATCACCACTAAACAGATGTCAATTCTCATTCTCACGCTGTGTCATATGTTGATATGTTATCACAACCTGAATCAAACATTTAAAGCACACTGTACAGCAGTGTATCAAACGCCTTAACAAACATTTAAAGCTCAATTTAAATCAATGTTTGGATCATAATAGCTGAATGTGCCAGCTGAATGTACCATGTAACAGATACTCATTTATTTGGACTCTTAACTTTCTGTTCTCTTACCCTCACTGGTAGGCAGTGGTGGTATGTAACGAAGTATTTTTACTTTGTTACTATACTTAAGTACATTTTTACGTATCTGTAATTTAATTAAGTAGAAATAATAGTGCATACTTTTGACTTTTACTCTGTTACATTTTGTAGCTATTATCTATACTTTCGACTGTATCAGTTCCAATGATAGCAGAGCACACGTTTGGCAGCAGCACCAGCGGTAGACTTGCCTCCTATATAGCCTGAGCGTTAAACATGGATCCAGTCATTTCAGTGATCCATTTCAGTGCATTTCCTGTCAGCCTCAAAGAAAGAAGTTGCTGGCTTTCAAAAATTCACCTTCAAATTTGAAGAAACATGTCGAGGTAAGCGGATTTCTTGCTATGCTAAGTTAATGACCCTGCCTTTTGCATATTATATTTAATTCTGTTACTGACCGATGTTTTGTTGCAATAGCATCAAAATAACACAATTGTACCTTCATTATTTATTTAACGTAGTGGTAAGATAAAGCTGGTAGGTTAGCTATGCTAATTCCACATCATGGTCTGCTTGGAACAGTGGTGGTGCTTTCCGCCTTTGGCTCGACCTTTACTAGAGATGGTGATCACAGGACACCAGGTAAACTTGTAGTAAAGGCCCTGGTCTTTCTAGGTTGTTAGAATAGTGTTAGTGATTAGTTTGCACTTGCACTTTGCTTGTATGGTGCAGGTTAAATTAGTCTTGTCCCTGCAAATGTTAAATTAGGTTGTGAGAATTTGAGTTGTAGGTTGAATAAATTATGATTTAGATTAAGATTAACTGTGTAGTATTGTTATTGTTACTATTTTTATAGAGAAAGCACAGAGCACTTCTCAACTAATGCAATGACCTTACTGCAACTACAACCAGAAGGAAGGGGACATTGCCTGCTGGTGAGGGTGCTTCAACCTGTAAGCAGCAAAAACTCGGACACAAAAGCCTCTCAGAAGAGCACAGACCTTGCAGTAATGAACTTTTGAAATCAAATTTCTTTTTCATGTTACCTACAAGAAGCTACAGAAAAGCAAGGCTTAAAATACCGATAGCCATTTTACATTTTTTTTCTCATACATTTTTTGGCTGCCTGGCAAATGGTCAAATTCTCATTTCCCTCAAACTTAATTTATTGCCAATTTCATCATTGTAAGATCTGCCTTTTTTGTCAGCTGGTTCTTGCCTAGCATGCACACTTTGTGCCTAGTCTTGGGTTACTACTGTGTTTTCCCCTATACTGCTATTAACAGAGCACAATGTTTAAATAGTTTTAAAATTAAATAAATGATTTAAAGATATAACATGTTGTCTTAATTGGTTTGGCTTAATGGTATTAACTTTAGTATGATAATCCCTGATAGATAACTTGTCATCCGCAGAATTGTAAATTAGAGTGTGAACAGTATTACAGGCTAAGCACAATAAGTACACCAACCTTTCCAATAAAAAAAATGTTGTTGCTTATAATTATTACTAGAAGAGACATCAGTAGAGGCATAAGTATTACCAGTAGCTATATCTGCATTCTTTATCAAAATGGCGCACCCTACATTGAGTCAACCCATTGCGTGAGCACTTTTAATTGTAATACTTAAAGTACATTTAAAAGTAAGTACGTATTACTTTTACATAAGTAGTATTGTTGATGTAGCACTTCAACTTTTACTAAAGTATATATTTTGCTGGGTATTTGTACTTTTACTCAAGTACTAAGCTTCAGTACTTCCTATACTGCTGGTAGGTATCTCTACGCACTACAGTGATGTTCAAGAGAGACAAAGACAGAGAGAGAGCACACTGGTTTGCCATTGTTGGCATCTGGTGGTAGCTAGCTACAAGGTATGTCTTGCAGTTCAAAGACAACCCAGGCAGCCCTATTTAGAGACCCATTTAAACCTTCAAGGCAGACGTAGTGTTTTCTGATATTCAAACAGTTTGATGTTCACATGAAATATAATTTCTGTTCATAAAAACCTCAAATATTTTCTATGGGTAACCTATGGCGATGTCCGTGTCAGTGTGACCTAGCATAAAAGTGTCATGTAGACAAGCAGAGTGGTATACCGAATGGGCTAATGTTCATGTGAGTCAGACAGACGATGGGCCCTGTGTGCCATGAACCATCTTCAGGCCCAAACTGTGTGAAAATGGTGCATTTAGCTGCCAGAATCTAAAACATTGTCCAGGGGGAAGATGCCCTCTGACCTCCCTACAGGCCTGGGCTGTCCTGAATGTTTTCAACACCTAGGGTCTGATTTACGTTCATTTGAGAGCGCAGCGTAATCAGCGCCTTTGCCAAACCGCAAAAAGCGCACGCTGTGTTTCCTCATTTTAAGTAGTATTTATCAAACGAGGAACCTCAGGTAATCAGTGCCTTAGAATTCAAATTCGAGCTTTTGGTTCACGAGGTTACAGCAAACTTAAACACAGTACAAAGCAGAAATACACTGCCTTCGGAGAAAAATGCTATCTGGCAGAATATTACGAATAAAATCATAAAATAAAAGGAAGTAAAAAATGGATATAAAGAGACGGAACCGAGCTCAGACCAGGATGACCGGCTCAGGCCCCCCACAATCCAAAGCATTAACCATCTTAGAAGATGACGTCATAATTAGGCGCACTTTACACATCTCCTCCCATCTTTTTGCGGTGAACCCCCACTTTCCCATATACCCTCCCATGTATGCATATGAATTAGACAGGAAACTCAACTTGCCTCTTTCCGCTTCAGCAGCGGGGAATCTGCGATTTTACCCGTTTGTTAATACGGTTCCATGCCATTACCCGCATTTTGCGAAGAAATTACACCTTGTTAAAAAGGGCTGTCTCACCAGTTGCATCCAGCTGGGGCACCCCACTGTGCAGGACACTCACGGGACCTGGGGTCCAGGCAGAGGTCAGCCTATCAGTTGATCCCAGGAGTACGTGGGGCTCGTGCACAGTGGAAATTCACTGGCCAGATGGTCACCCCATGCTGGGTTTCCAAAACAGGTCTGAACATGCCCTCTCATCCCCCCTCTGGCCTATATAAGCTTGGGCCACCACTGGCCAGTTGTGGGTCAAGTAAGCGGAGATGGAGAGGAGCTTCAAGCAGTTCATCAGGTCAATTCATTCAGAGACATTCGCGATCATACCGTGCGTCAATGAAAGAGTGAGTGTTTCGTTGTTGTATGTGTAATGTAGCGGGTCTGTTTCATATCAGTGTATATAATATATGTATGTTTATGTAGGGTGGTAATTATACTGTCTTGTCATGTTTCACTCTGTTACCGTTAAGCAAGAATTACCGTTGTTAACGGAGGAGTGGAATGTTGTGAAAGGGACAGATCCGTATTTATATCATAGCCATCATAATCATCGTTTGTATATACTGTTTCATCTTTATCATATTTAATTGTTAATATTTGTATATATTTGTTATTCATATCATTCATAGAAACCACGGATCAGTACACGGTCATTCAAGGATTCATTGTTGGATATAAGTCCCTTTACACGGGATAATTATACTCACAGTTAATCATCATTGTCAGTCTACTGTCAATCCTTTACACGGATTACCTTCACGGGCATCATTCATTCAGTCATCTACCACTTCATGTCTCGAGTGTGTGTGTGGAAATAAATCAGTAATCATTGGAACATTGGCATCCGTTCTTGTTTCTAACCGGACAGACCTGTGACGATTGTCACCTATTTCACAACCAGTAACACAGTCCTTTTGGGTTTCATTCAATTCAAATATCACCCTATTTTATACACCTCAAGTGGGCGCAATTCTGTTAGTAAATCTGGCCCCTAGTATCATCCCTGCCTTTAGTTCAGGTTAGATTATTTTAGGTGAACTATTTATAGTTCCCTGTTTGTTTGTTTTTATCATGGAGGTGTGGTTATACTTTAATCCGGATCACCTAATAACGTAATGCTAATCTTAATCAAGGATGAAGGCTATTTGCTCATACATGATGCATCGTATCTTTTTGAGTCCATGTGGGGCCCCATGTTGTGCAGTAGGAGCCCTTTTTATTTGTTCACCCCTGCCCTTCAGACAGCCTGAGACCACCACGGTCATAACCAATAACTTAGTGTTTGGCAACCTTTGGTGTTATGTTCTATGTTTGCACTCAAAGAGCATACAAAAACACCATTTACACAACCACTACACCTGAGAAAATCTTGAAATAATCATCTTTGCTGTAGACCAGGGGTACTCAATTAGAAACCCAAAAGGTCACTCTGCAAATTTCCATTCAGTCCAGGGTCCGGAACAGTGACAGTCAAAATCCAAAAACATAACTCCAATAAAAACGTTCGAACTATGCACAAAAGGTGATGTTGTCTGGCCTTATTTGTGTGAAAGGTGACACCTTTTTTGTGGTTTAAACTTGGGCATAAAAGGTGTGAAGGCCAGGCGAAGGCACTGATGTAAGTGTTCATTAGTGAGTGTGCTCCTGTATTTGTTTTTCACCATATTCATGGTTGAAAAGGCAGACTCACGACAGTATGTTGAGTTATGCACACTCTTGTTGTGTGGCTGATCTAACTATTACACTGCATGTTGCTTGGTATGATGATTGCAGATGGTTTATTTTTCTGGCCCTTACCTCAGAGTTCTAGCATGCATACTTGTCAGTCCACTCTGTCTTAAATTTGCGATCTTTGGAATTCACTTTTCGTTTTTTGTCGGGTTTAGAGCACGCCATGATTTTCGTTTGCTGAGAAAAAGATACCGTTCACAAATCGATCTGCCTGCGTTGTTGCCATTGACACACACAACCTGCGTGACCCAAAGAGCTTGCGGCCAACATTGAGTGAGTGAGTTGTCATAGTGATGTTGTTATATTACAGCTCCTGATTGGACATTGGACATGGAAGATGGAAACCACATCGAGTAGGAAAAAAATATATAGCACGAAATCACGCACCAATGATCTCGCACTCGCTTGGATCTTGATTCAATTAGAATGTTGATTTTGGCTTCCGTCCAAATTTGATTGCGTCTGGGTCCGGATCCGGACCGGAGTCCGCCTATTGAGTACACCTGCTGTAGACTATAACCATAGCTATAGTTCTATTGGGATGTATGCATTTTAGACGGAAACATGTTCATTATTTTGATAAAGTGTGTAAATATTTAAACATTCCTGATTTGGAATGTTCATAACCTATTTGTTGTCATGGTGATGGCGCCCCGTATGGCCGCCTCGGTGTGTTTGTTTTAAGTCTTTAATTCTGTTTATTACGACTCAACTCGGATATTTTTCTTATTTTGTTATTTTGTTATTGTGTTGCTATGGAGATAATAATCAGGGAATACATCAGGGACTCAACACCATCTGATTTATGTCCCAAATTTCTTGCATCTTCCATGGATTTATCAGACCTACTAATCAAAGGCCACGCAGTGAGATGGAGACAGAGAGGTAAACGCGCTTTAGCCCTGGTGCGCTTTAGGAAGAGAGGTATTCGGTCGCCTCTACCAAGTATACTCCTCTCCAATGTCCGCTCACTGTGCAATAAAATGGATGAACTGTGCCTCCTCATCAGGAGTAATAGGGACTTTTCTCTTTCTTCCGTTTTGTGCTTCACAGAGACGTGGCTGTGTGGATTAGTACCGGTCTCTGCGCTGCAACTGGCAGGCTTCCAACTCTCCAGAGCGGACCGCCACACAGAACCTTCCAGGCAAGATGAAAGGTGGAGGAATCTGTTTCTACGCTAACAGTGGCTGGTGCAAGGATCTGACAGTGATTCAAGAGTACTGTTCTCTTGATCTGGAATCTTTTTTTATCAACTGTTAACCCTTCTACTGCCCCCGTGAGTTTGTTTCATTCATTCTGGTCGGTGTTTACATTCCACCGCAAGCCAACGTGCAGGTTGCACAGCGCATGCTCGCCGAACAGATACTGTGTGTGGAGAGGACTAACCTGGACTCCTTAGTTATTGTCCTCGGCGACTTTAACAAAGGAAATCTCACCCGCGAACTCCCTAAATACAGACAATATATTAAATGCCCGACCAGAGAGGAGAACATTCTGAATCACTGCTACACCACAGTTAGCAGTGCCTATCATGCCGTCCCCCGGGCTGCACTGGGACACTCTGACCACGTCATGGTCCATTTGATCCCTGCATACAGGCAGAAATTAAAACTCTGCAAATCTGTTGTGAGGACATCTAAGCAGTGGACCAGTGAAGCTGTGGAGGATCTTCAGGCGTGCTTGGACAGTACCAATTGGGAGGTTTTCAGGACTGCTACCAACAGTCTGGGTGAGTACACAGAAGCTGTGGCATCATATATCAGCTTCTGTGAGGACAGCTGTGTACCATCACGCACCAGGGTAAGTTATAACAACGACAAACCTTGGTTCACAGCTAAACTCAGAAAGTGGTGGTGGTAAGAGAAATTCCTGCATTAAAATATTGTGACACTAACACTAACAACATAACACTGTATCATGACAGTCTGGATGATTTGAAGTGGTCATTTATTATCACACTAGCATTCAATTATCACGGCAAACTATTACGCTGAACCCTAAGTAAAGTACAAAAAAGTTAAAATAACGAAACCTGTAATTATTACTTGTGAAGGAATATCATTCACGTCTTACTAAACCTAGCCACGCGGAAGTGAACGAGGTAAACAAATCCTTTCTGTTTCCTCTTCTGAGCCTATGCAGGTCACGTGAAAAATTATCCTAAGATCCGTATCCGAAGACCCAGTCAAAATGAACGAATCATTTCTGTTTTCTCGAGCTACCAGTGCTGAGCCTATGCAGGTCACGTGGAAACTGAAGGATGAACGAGATCTGATCTGTATCCGGCAGATGAACGAGTTGTTCACCTCCCGACCGTGTCTTCAGGTCAATGAACGATCCGGCAGATGAATGAGTCGTTCACCTCCCGGCCGTGTCTTCGGGTCAATGAACGATCGGGAGGTGAACGATTCGTTCATCTGCCGGATACAGATCTTCGGGTCAATGTTTCGTTCTTCTGCCAACCGAGTCTTCGGATCAATGATTCGTTCATCTGCCGGATACGGATCTTTGGATCATTTTTCACGTGACCTGCATAGGCTCAGTACTGGTAGCTAGAGGAAACAGAAATGATTCGTTCATTTTCCGACTCGGTCTTCGGATACGGATCTTTGGATCATTTCCCACGTGACCTGCATTCAACGAATCATTTCTGTTTCCTTGGCTGAGCATATGCAAGTCCCGATGCGTGGCCACGAGAAAATGAACGAATCTTTTTTTGAGAGGACTCGTTACTCTCGAGTCCTTGTAAGGATTTGTTCAAAATGAACGAATCGTTCACGAACCACACATCACTAAGCTGAACATCATCTCCCTCACCAAATCAGAGGATGTACTTCCTGCGGTAGCTGAAGAAGTTCAACCTGCCAAACCTACATCTCCATCATTGAGTCCATCCTTACCTCCTCCATCACCATCTGGTACGCTGCTGCCACTGCCAAGGACAAAAGCAGACTGCAGCGTGTCATTCGTTCTGTTGAGAAGGTGATTGCAGCCAATCTGCCATCTCTCTAGGACCTGTATGCATCCAGGACCCTGAGGCGTGCAGGGAAGATTATGGCCGACCCCTCCCACCCTGGACACAAACTCCTTGTGACACTCCCCTCCGGCAGAAGGCTGCGGTCCATCAGGACCAAAACCTCACGCCACCTGAGCAGCTTCTTCCCGTCTGCGGTTGGCCTCATCAACAAGGCCCGGGACCCCCGCCCCCCAACACAGACTCTTATCCCGCACTCTTATTTGCACACTTCTGCATAGACTGCACAGCTCTTTCATTTTGCCCTTTAAAATATTCTGTAATTTTTTTTATATATTTTATATATTGTTTCTTCCTATGTTTGAAAAATAACAACACATATGTGTATTGTTTATTGTTAACTACTTACTAACCGAGAGTGAAGTCAAGCTGGGAAATATAAGCAAAGCCTCAGTCTGATATTTCCCGGCATGACCGAACGGTCAAGGTTAGTACGTTGTTTATTATATGGCATTTTTAGCTAATTGTAAAAAGAAAACATGTCGTTTTGTTCAGCTCTCAAGTCTTCTCACGACACAGTGTGTTTGAGGTGTTGCCTAGCAACCAATTACTTGCTAACTTCAAGTTACAATGATCAATAGAAAACGGACAACACGGCTCAGCTAAAATGGCTTTAATTTACAGTAAAGTAACAACACAAGTGATTCAAACTATAGTAGTATAGTCTTCATCATCACTTTCAACAACACATTTTCGCTGCTTCTGAATTTCCTCATGGCTGTTGATGTCTATCAATATAGCTCATTTTGAAGATGACGTCAGAGGGCAATAAGGATCCATATCAGACTGGGAGACCGGTGAGGAGGTCAATATGCAGCTGGCATGACTACCCATTAGCAAATCAGAACGCTCGTACTGTCGTTGCCATATAATAAGTATGTTTATTTTTTGCACCAACGTACCACAAAATAATTCCTGGTAGGTGTAAACCTACTTGGCAGTAAAAACCTTTCTGATTCTGATTCTGATTCTTTACATTACATTAATATTAGCATTATACACAATGAATATTTACAGTAGAAACATATATTTAGATGCATATTTATTATTGCACTCCATCTATTGTAACATTCCACAGAGCATTTAGTAGTTACAATAACATGGAAACATAGTAGATTAAAAGGGTTAAGTGCATTAAAAGTAAAGGTAGAGTACATTAAAAGACACAGATAATTAAAAGATAAAAACATACAATAAACTCAGATGCTCCCTCATTTGGATAATCATCTTGTTAATTAGCTTCATCCTCATCTCCCTATAGCTGCTAATGCTGATCCCACTTCTACTGCTCCCATTCATCTATTACTATTAGCTCCTCCTTCTCCTCCTTCACCTCCTGCCTCTCAGGTCTTACTAATCTTACTACTCGTCCTCCTGCTACTCGTCCTGCTCCTCCTGCTACTCGTCCTGCTGCTCCTGCTAATCGTCCTACTGCTCCTGCTCCTGCTACTGCTGCTCCTGCTCCTGCTACTACTGCTGCTGCTATTGTTCCTACTACTTCTCCTGCTGTTGCTGCTCCTCCTGCTAGTGCAGCTCCTGTTGATGCTGCTCCGCCTGCTAGTGCAGCTCCTCCTGCCACTGCCGCTGCTCCTGATGCTAATGCTATTCCACCTGTTAGTGCTACTAATCCAGCAACTGCTACAGAGGCTACAGCGGTGGTCGTAATCCATTTTTGTTTGAACTTCTTCACCTCCCTGTCTACTTCTTCTTCTCTTTTTCTCTCTTCCTCCCGCTTCAGTCTCATCTCCTCTTCTGTTATTCTTTTCTGTGCCTCCTTGTACATCTCACTGGTGTAGTTTTCTCCCCCGTTCTTCTTCACCATGGCCTCAATTTTCTCCTTTAGCTCTCTGACCTGCTGAGTGCTGTCTTTACTCTGATTGTTGAAGACAAGATATCTACTCCCACAATCTTCAATAATAGATGAAAGTTCAGGACTTTTGCACAGAAAATCCTCCACTGGTTTCCCCTTCAGCACATCCCCATGAGTGAATAGCACTATAGTGTACTTCAGCGCCCCCTCACCAAAGTTCTCCTGGATCCACTTCACAGCATTCTTCTCCTCCTCTGTGAACCTCACATCTAATCGGATTACCAGCAGGAAGGCATGAGGCCCAGGGACAGACATCTCAACACACTTCTCCAGGTCACCCTTCAGCTTTTCAAAAGGCTTTTTTGTATCAAACAATCCTGGTGTGTCAATCACTGTAATTTTTCTACCAGCCACTTCAGTATGTTGATTACTGCAGGTTTCAGTCACAGATTCAAATGATAACTCCTCTTTAAAAGCATCTTTCCTCCCCAGGATGGTGTTTGCCGAGGCACTCTTTCCAGAACCAGTTTTACCCAGCAGCACAACCCTTAGAGGAGACACTGTGGAGGAATCAGTCAAAACTCTTGAATGGTGTGAAATTAGCAGTAATTGTAGAAAAAGACAGGATCTATATCTACATGACCTCCTTCACATAAGTAATCACCACAAGAGGGGATTGGGTTAAGGGGGAACAACATTTGATCTGCTTAATGTTCTTAAGAACATATAGAGATGCTGTCATGAGAAAAACTATTCATGGTATATTCTCATTTCATTTGGAATAGGATAAAGGCAATGGAACATGTTTGTTTCTAGAATTAGTTAGGATCTTGCAGATCCAAAACTGTATTGTATTGTCATCTTGTTCAAGTGTACATGATGCGTGATCCCAAGGGCCTCATTTACTAACAGGATTGCGCCCATTTCAGGCGTAAATTCTGCGGGTAAAGACATAAAACCGTATTTCCAAAGGCGGCGCACTTGAGTAAAAGCGCAGATTACCGCTGCTGGGAGGGTATAAGGGAAAGTGGGTGTTCGTCGCAAAGAAATGGGAGGAGATGCGTAAAGTGCTCCTAATTATGTATTATTAACGAAACAAGAGGTGTTTTAGCATTACATATCAGCTGCTAAATAAAAACTATGTGCGCGCGAGAAATTTGAAAAATACGAACATCAGACATGTTATTTGTTTAAATGTTTCTATTTGATATCCTTTAATATAGGCATATACAAAATTGTCCCACCAGCTAGCTGTTCGGCCACGTCTAACCCAGAATCGCCGCTCATTGTATGGTTTAAACCGTATTTTCACCCATAGTTCAAGCACACCGAGTACAGTGCTCGCCTTCTGCGTAGAAGTACCGCGTATCTATTCAGGAAAAGTACTTGTACTCGAAGCACACTCACTAAACTAAGTAAATTGTAGAGACAGAGCACCATATTCATTTCACCTTCCATGTTTATTTTGACGTTATAGCCTCTCGAGCGCAAGCTACCCCCAGTGCCATGTCCCATGGCAAACGAACGTCTGAAAACTTCAGTTTCCCCTGTCTACGCTACAAATCCAGTTTTCAAATGTATCCGCCTAGGGCAGCGTTTTAGAAAAGCATGGTTTTCAGTGTTAGAATACGCTGTTTTAAAGTAAGGGGTGTCATGTATTCCTACCAGACTATTTAACGGGATGCTATGGAGCAGTTAACCTGGATGTTAACTATCCTAGCTATCTCTAGCTTAGGGAACCATCTTAACAGTTTGCAGTTGCCTGTGTGTGATTAACTCATGTTAATATGTGTGAATATGAACTCGTGAACATAAACTCGTTAATATGAAGCTGCACAGGCACCCTGAGGGGTAACCATAGCAACCCAGAAACTCAATGTTTGCTGAAAAGTTTAATTTCCCAAAATCAGAACACCAATAAAAGTCTTGAATTCAAAGGGATCACAACTTTTAGTGTGGACGGAAGGGCTAAACGGAAAAATGTTTGCTGTAACCTCGTCAACCAAAAGCTCTAATTCTAATTTGAACTCATCATCCATGGTGGCAGGAACACGCAGGCTCTTTCTTCCCTATTTTAGTGGCGCGCTATTAACACTAATGGGCGGGGTTAGGCGCTGATTAGGAGACGAGGTTCTTGTTTGATGAATACGTTGCAAAATACCGTGCGCTATATGCGGTTTGGCAAAGGCACTGATTGCGCTGCGGTCACAATATTAGTAAATGAGGCCCCAAGTGTCTAAGCCTGGGAATGATAGAATATAACACTGTATTTTGATATGGGGCAGCATGGCGGGCATTCATTTATCACAAAACCATGTAATAATGCAATGCCTTTTGTCCACAAGAAACACAAACACATCAGCATTGCGTCCACAAAATTATGAAGAGAGTACATTCGTTCATGCACAGAAAACAAAACTAACGATTCATGTCATGCACTAAAATGACTTGTGCTTTTTGTGTAGAAAAAAGCTGAAGGCACTTCTCACTTTGTGGACAAAATAACTCATTACCAACGTAATAGATGTCTTGGGCCAACATATTTACTGCTTGGGCATGAAAAGTAGAATGTGCTATACTATGATCATTCCGTGCCATTGAATGTTCATTTGGTCAATGATAATATGGGTTTGCCATATTACTGAAAGTACGATGTGCACAAAAGGTCTTTGGTCTGATACCTTCCGTGACTCAGGTTATATACTCAGGTCAGCAGGTTATATCATGAATGAAATAAAATGAATATACATTCTAAATAAAAATTTACTCACTTTTGGGAGGTGGAGTAATGCTTCTGCTTCGAGGTTCCTAAGAGTTCACAAACACAAAGAATGGATGACACTTAGAAACACATGCAGACTGATGTAAAAAAGTACTTAAATAATTGATAATTACAAGTTATTCTTTCCTCTTGACTAGCAGATGAAGTGCCTTTACCAGGTCAGTCAACTGTCAAGGAATGCATTATGCAAACAGGTGTGACACATGAAGTTCAATATTAGTAAAGTAAATGTGATGACTTATTTGTTATAGTGTTGAATGAAAATGTTCATGAAATGAAAAATCAAATTACTCTTTTGAACTTGAAATAACCAATTCCATTCATTATAAAATTATTCTAAATTTATTTTTTAAGCCAGAATTCATACCCACCCACGGAAGCCTGTGCCTAACTTATTGGACTTCGCTGACTGGCTTGAATTTGAACTAGAGGTGCAGGGCACAGAGGTCAAACCAGCACGTGCAGACAGTGGAGATGCATTCAGGAAGGTGAAAGAGAAGAGGGAGTGCAAGTCAGCGGCATATTCCACCACAGTGATGGAATTCTCCTCTCCTATAAGCACCTCACCATCCACAGCCATCCGTGATGACTCAGCCGGGAAGACTCCAGATACAGTTAAAAGCTACTGTCCTTACTGTGACAGCAATAGTCACTATCTTAATCAGTGCAGTAATTTCAAGGGGTTAACAAGTGCGCAGAAGACAGCCTGGATCAAGACCAATTACCGGTGTTGGAGATGTGGTCGGAAGCACCAGGCTGCCAAGTGCAGGTTAAAGGTCACCTGCCAAACCTGCAAAGGCAAACACTTAACAGCACTTCACGAAATCAACGCCAGACCTCACACTGAAAGTGAGAAACCATCAGTGGTGGCAGAGACTTCAACTGGGACACTGTACTTAGACAGACCATTTCACAGTAACAGTGTTCTGTTGAAAGTAGTTAAAGTACTCCTGTACCATGGCTCACGCACTCTAACCACTTATGCCATATTGGACAATGGATCCGAAAGGACCATTCTGCTTCAGGCTGCTGCCAAACAGCTTGGCTTAGTGGGACAGCCGGAGAACCTCTCTTTCGGGAATGTGAAGAATGATGCACAGGTCATAGCAGGAGTGACTGTCACTTTCACCCTCTCACCCACCTCACAGCCTAATGCTACGTTTCCATTAGGACGTTATTCGTCCCGCTCTCATTGGGAATGAATGGAGACGATGTCCCATCTGTCGAGCAACAAAACGTTTCCGCCTCCCTTCCAAAGTTGACGAATCTTTAACTCTATGCAAATGCAGACCAGGCGGTAACCAATCAGTTTGACGTGTGTGAGAATTGGCAGCTGAAGTTGTGCAGATGGGCGGGAGTAATCAAAAAAATCAAAGCAAGATGGCGGAGTCTCGGGATTCTGTTACTGGGAAATATTTTATGTGAATAAAGGTGAATACAGGTGTTCACACGACTTTTATATGTCTACATCGACTCGGTTTGTTGTTTATATACTACACGAACACTGTCAGGGCAAACAGAATATTGTAGGTCTTATCTGAAGCTCGCGACCATTATTGTTAGCTTGATGCTAATACTTTAATAGAGAATCAATGTAGAAGCTAGCTGGTTTGTAACCTGTAGCCTCATCGGTGCGTTTTGCCTCTGGTATGTGTGATATCGTGATTTAACTGGCTGATATAAATGAATCAGAGAACACAAATGTATAAAGGAATACATTTAATGAATAAGTAAATGAATCAGAGCACGAGTGACAGCCGCAACATCTATCATATTTTCATGACTTCAGAAGCTAATCTGCTATATTAGCGCTGCACTGCAACCGAACTTGCTACTTAACAGAGAAACTTGATTTTTCTGACAATGCCCCCTAGACGGAATACCGCCTGCCGATAATTCGCCTGAATGGAAACGTAGAGTAAGAGGAAGTTCCAGATAGAGGGTGTCTTTACAGCTGAGGCATTGGGACTCGCCCGCCACAGCCATCCAGTGGCAAAGTACCATCACCTGCGAGATCTCCCACTCCAGCCCCTCGACAATGTCTAGCCACTGCTCTTGATAGGATCAGACTACCCCCACTTGATTACTCCCTTAGAGCAGTGGTTCTCAAACTGGGGTCCGCGACGCCTTGCCTGGGGATCCGCGAAAAAGTCTGGCTTCCAAAGTTTATTTTTTTTTATTTGTATTTTTTTAATTAAAATACAGTATACAAAACATATAGACTAATGTTGCACGGTGTACCTGTACTAGAAAGTTACAGCGGAAACCTTACGTAAAAAAAAACGATACGATTTTGCATATTTTTAGTATAGGTACTTCATTAAAATAGCACGCAATCAGAGCGCACTCACTGTTCCGCTCCCTGTCAGGCTGCCTGCACGCATTGACTGCAAGGGCGGGGCTGCCCAGCTCTCAAGCATGCAACAGGCAGCCCTCACTCACAGCGAGTGATCTCAGGGGAGACGTGTCCTCATGTGCAGGAGCTCTTGCCGACCGTCCTCGGCTTGTTGAAAAAAAAAAGAAGTGAGATCTGGAAGTACTTTGGATAGGAAGCAGACTGTGAAGGAAAGCCCATCGACACACAGAGACCCGTCTGTAAAACATGCTTCAAAACCACTCAGACAAAGGGAGGTAACACGTCAAATATGGCTAAGCACCTCTCAGACAGACACCCCGAACTTTTCAGAGTTCTCAGAACGACGGGTTAGCAAATGTGATTATAAACATGAACACCCCCAAGGTCACACATATACAGCCTAACACGAGTAGCCTTAGCCTAGTTTAGCGACAAGCGATTTTCCCCATCACAGAATTTTGACGATGCGTAGAACAATGATCATAATGCAGTGTGGTTAACGTAACTAAACCGCATTTTTCACGCTAGTAATGTTAACTGCCATAATCTGCAAGTGATGCATTTAATTTTCCATCAGTACGGGTCGTGTTTATCATTGCAGAAGGCCCTTTTTTAAAGATAGGTTAGCCGAAGGCATATCGGATGGCCCTATTGCATGTATTCTCGTTTAAGACGTTGATCTAGCTTTCAATTTGGCTGCAAGAACGTAGCCCAGTTCATTGTCAAAATTAAACTAGAAAGAAAACGCTATACGTGTATAATCAATGCTATGATGTCACCATGTAGTTTTCATTAATATCTTGTTGGAGGCTAATACTAATATGAACGCCATTTGTTAAGTGTTCGTGACAACCCTAATACAGACAAGTGCTCATCACATCAGCCATAAAACAACAGCAGATATCTGGCTTCCAAAGGTTGCCATCGCTCAGTGACAACAAGACCGGGTAAATAAACTGGACTGGACAAACTACAGACGTGGACAAAATTGTTGGTACCCTTCCGTTAAAGGAAGAAAAAGCCACAATGGTCACTGAAATAACTTGAAACTGACAAAAGTAATAATACATAAAAAAATACTGAAAATGAACTAATGAAAATCAGACATTGCTTTTGAATTGTGGTTCAACAGAATAATAATTAAAAAAAAACGAATTAAACTGGCCTGGACAAAAATGATAGTACCTGTGATGTATTTGAATCATGAGGTTGCATTTTTGGATACTCTGTTGTGCCGTAGTCTTCTCAGCTTAACTGATGCATGCTGGGATACCTGGTGGTTGATTGACTTGAGTAAAGAGCGTGTTACAAGCAAATGGCTGCCCGTCTACGGTGTGATTATTACGGAAATACACCACAGCAAAATTGGCGACGAGGATAAAAGTAACTAAAAATAACAAGATATAGCTCTACTGATTGGGACCATAGGGGAATTCGTTCCGAAGATGGAGTCTTGGTCGGCGTATGTTGAACGTTTGGAGCAATTCTTCGAGGCTAACGACATTGGAGCGGAGAAGCATGTTCCTACATTGATAAGTTGCATGGGCCCAACAACCTATGGATTATTAAGGAATTTAGTTCAACCGGACGTGCTGAAGGGAAAGACGTACAAGGATATTGTGGATGTACTGAGGAAGCATTTGGAGCCTAAGCCGTTAATTATAGCAGAAAGATTTCGCTTTAACCACTGCAGTCAAAAGGCTGATGAGACTGTGACTAGCTATGCAGCCGAGCTAAAGCAGTGTGCTGTGCATTGTGAGTTCGGGGCATCGTTGGATGAGGCGCTGCGGGATCGCTTAGTCAGTGGAATTCGCAATGAAGCTTGCCAGCGACGGTTGCTGTCGGAAGCGAACCTGACTTTTGCACGAGCTTTTGAACTTGCTTTGAACATGGAGACTGCTGAGAAGGACGCACACCAGCTCCGGAAGCAAGATTCGCACGGGGAGCCTGTGCACAAAGTGGAAGCGCGGCCATTCAACTCAACGGAGAGGAAGTGTTACCGTTGCAATGGTAAAAAAGTATAATTTCAGAAAAAATATTTCAAGCGACATTCCAAAAAGTACCACTAGAGGCCGCTAGCATCAAGCTCAAGACGTACACAGGGGAAGTAATGCCTGTGCTAGGGCAGTTTGAAGCCACAGTTAGCTATAAACAGCAAACAGAACAGCTACCTGTGATTGTAGTGAAAGGTAGTGGTCCAGCATTATGTGGCAGGAACTGGTTAAAGAAGATAACCTTGGATTGGAAAGAAATAAAGCATATAAGTGAGATGCACCAACCAAAATCAATTGAAGAAGTGTTGGAATTACACTCCGAAGTGTTTAAGGCTGAATTGGGCACTCTGCGTGGCATTACAGCCAAAATTCTTGTAAATCCTGATATCAGCCCGAAGTTTTGCAAGAGCCGTCCACTACCGTTTGCCATGAAGGCAAGAGTGGATGCTGAGCTAGACCGACTGGAGAAGGCCGGCATAATCTCACCCGTTAAACACAGTGAATGGGCGGTGCCGGTGGTGCCTGTGGTAAAAAAGGACAATTCAATTCGGTTGTGTGGCGATTATAAAATAACTGTAAATCAAGCCACCACCACAGAGACCTACCCACTACCTCGAATTGAGGAGCTAATGTCCACACTGAGCGGTGGGAAATTGTTCTCAAAGCTTGACCTCGCCTCAGCGTACCAGCAGGTCCTTCTAGAGGAGGATTCGAAGAAACTACTGACCGTCAACACCAGTGTTAATTTTGGCAGCTATTTTCGATTTAGTCTTAGTCTTAGTCTTTAGACGAAAATGCATATTAGTTTTAGTCACTTTTAGTCATTTTTATCCTCCTTAGTTTTAGTCTAGTTTTCGTCGACGAAAACTCAGAACATTTTAGTCTAGTTTTAGTCGACGAAGTCTCATTACATTTTAGTCTAGTTTTAGTCACATTTAAAAGTCCATCTTATAGCCACATTAAACTCCTTTCCTTCCCTTCTCAGGCCCGGGGACCCCTTGTGTAGTGTCTACAACTGCATAATAGTCAAGCTTGCAGTACTTAAACTGTGGATGCAATTAGTCTCTAAGATACAGATCTCCTAGTATATGCCTACAGCTGAATTCCAATGAATTCAATGTAAATAATAATTTTAAGGCAATACTTAATTAACAGTATTATTATTAAAATATAAGAGAATATCAAGTCTAGATTTTGAAGATTCAAATGATGTGATAACACAATACAACTCCTATGCCTACCTGGCCTTAGTTAAATCAACCACATATCCTCCATATGAATTGCTGTGCAATCTGATAACCAACATATTTAGCTAGACGGATAGTTTGAGAGTTGAAAGTAGTGCCAATGATAATAACAATCGCATAAATAGACAAGGATATGTAAACAAATCACATATTCATTTATTTTTTCTTGATTAATGTCATGCGTGGCCTGTCCTATAGTCCATTCTGCAATGAAGGGAAAGATTACATTTCCCAGGATGCCTTGCGAACACCTTGGTAACCGACTGACTCCAAACATTTTGAAGAAAGATGGCTGCCAGTGCAAAAAAAGAAGTTTACAAAAGTAGTATATCTTCGCAAATAACACATCGGGATATCTAGCTGATCATTATGCAAAATAATATTCCTTACAGTTGAGTAGAATATGATTGTTAGAAAAAAAAAAATCGCTATTTCACAAATGCAATGCGTTTACTAGCTAGTTATCGATAGCTAGTATAACTTAGCTATGCTACCTCATAGTTAGCTAACGTTAGCTAGCTAAACGTTTTGGAACTCATTTGCCAAGCCAAACGGGAGTTTTCAATCGAAAATGACTAGCTAGTTATCCAAGCTGACACAACCTATACACTCAACTGCCCCTTTGAAATTAACTTAACGTTGGCTAATATATTCTAATAACTAGTTAACATTAGCTAATTATCATTGACAGTTACTAGCTAATTTACCTTGGCATAAATTGCAGGGTTGTATTGTGCGCTTTCAGGTGCCTCTTGTTGTGTTATTCCCACCTATTTTGAAGCCACAAGGTTTCTCGCCGGTTATTGCGGTGCATTGTGTTTTATTTTCTGTCAAGTTATAATTAAAGACTGTCCAGATATCTATTCTTATTTTTCTTCCAGTAGCCTACCGAGTGCCTGAACTTCAGCCATCATGACGTTTGTTAGGGCGTCACTTGCATGTCTGTCTGGGCATCTCAGGGAGTGGAGGAGGGATAGATACAGGACCGGGCAACATTCAACCAATGATGTGCATACAAGTTTAGAAAAAAAAAACAATTGTGACTTAGTCAACCACCAACATTTTCGTCTCGTCTCGTCAACGAGAGTTAAAATAGATTTAGTCATAGTTTTTATTTTTAAAGATCCGTTTTCGTCATGTCTTAGTCTCGTTTTAGTCACGGGAAAAAGGTCGTTAACGAATATTTTTCGTCATATTTTTCGTCATAGTTTTCGTCAACGAAATTAACACTGGTCAACACACACCGGGGTCTATTTGTGTATAATAGACTCGCTTTTGGAGTTAGCTCAGCTCCCGCCATTTTTCAGCGAATTATGGAGAACCTCATGAAAGACCTGGATGTAGTCGTCTATTTAGATGATTTGTTAATTACAGGAAAAACTGAACAAGATCACTTGCAGAAGCTACAAGCAGTGTTGCAGAGACTTCAGGAGAGTGGCTTGAGAGTTAAGAAAGCCAAATGTGAGTTTGGGAAAAAGCAGATTGAATACCTGGGGCATGTATTGAACAGCCAAGGCATCCACCCCTCTCCAGGCAAGGTAAAAGCAATCAAGGAGGCACCAGCCCCATCTTGTGTTAAAGAACTGAGAGCTTTTTTGGGGCTAGTTAATTACTACGGGCGATTCGTGCCTAACCAAAGCACAGTGCTAGCTCCTCTCTATAGGCTGTTAAAAGACCAGGTGGAATGGGAGTGGAAGAGGCCTGAGCAAGGAGCCTTTGACAAGTGCAAGGAGTTGCTAATCAGTGACAAGGTACTTGTGCACTATGACCCTGATCTACCACTCACCCTAGCTTGCGATTCTTCAGCCTATGGAATAGGTGCTGTCATTCAACATGAGATGCCATCGGGAAAGAAACGTCCAATTGCTTACGCATCAAGGACGCTCGCCCCTGCTGAGAAAAAATACTCTCAGATTGAGAAAGAAGGACTGTCATTGATATTCGGAGTAAAAAAGTTCCATCAATACTTATGGGGAAGGAAATTCAAACTCGTGACAGATCATAAACCCTTGCTGACTCTGTTTGGAGAACACAAGAGTCTACCCACTATGGCAGCAGCTCGAATTCAAAGATGGGCGATCATTCTCTCAGCATATGACTACAGCATTGAGTACTGTGCGTCAGAGAAACACAGCAATGCAGATGGACTTTCAAGAGTACCTTTGCCTGACACGGGCGACGCAGGCACAACAGCCATATCAGAGAGCATTCACGCGCTGCTGACTGCACACTTAGAGCAGGCGCCTCTGAATGCTGATCAAGTGGCGCGCACATCCCGTACGGACAATGTGCTGTCCAAGGTTCTCAGATATGTTATGACTGGATGGCCTAATGATGTGGACCAAAGTCTGAAAGCCTTCCACACACGCAAATGCGAACTGTCAGTTGAGCGTGGATGTGTGCTTTGGGGCACTAGAGTAGTGTTACCTGAAAAACTGAGAAAGACTGTGTTGAAAGAATTGCATTCTGGTCATCAGGGTGTTGTAAAGATGAAAGCCCTGGCACGCAAATACGTTTGGTGGCCTAAGATTGATTCCGATGTGGAGCAGATATGCAAAGTCTGTGAGAGTTGCCAGATGGAGCAACGGATGCCTCGACAGGTACCATTGCAACCATGGGAGTTTCCAGGTCAGAGCTGGAGAAGACTGCATATAGACTTTGCCGGCCCTTTCTTAGGGCACACCTTCATGATAGTGGTGGATGCGTACTCTAAGTGGCTGGAGGTGTTCAGAATGCCAAGCCTCACCTTACAAGCCACCATCACTAGACTAAGGAGACTGTTTGCAGCATACGGTCTTCCTGAGCACGTTGTCACTGACAACGGGACACAATTCACATCAGAGGAATTCAAGAACTTCATGCGTCAGAATGGAATTCTGCACTCAACGAGCGCCCCTGGCCACCCTGCCAGCAATGGCCTCGCCGAAAGGTATGTACAGACATTTAAGAGTGGTATGAAAAAGCTTGGACAGACCACTATGGACATAGAGGACAAGATCTCTGTGTTCCTGATGCAGAACCGCTGTACTCCAAATTGTACCACAGGTCAGTCGCCTGCGGACTTATTCTTGAACAGACATATGCGTACTCGCTTGGACCTGATTGTTCCTGACACCGCAGTTACTGTGCGCAAGAAGCAATATATGCAAAAGTTCTATCACGATCAACGTGCAGTAAACAGGTCTTTTACTCTGGATGACCCTGTATATCTACAGAATACAGCGGGGGGAAGAGAAAAGTGGATTCCGGGTGTCATAGCCGAGCAAACTGGACCAGTGTCCTACAAAGTGCAAGGGACAGACAGTGACGGCACCTACAGGAGGCATGGTGATCAATTGAGAGCCCGTGTCCCAACCGATGGCCTGGATTTGAATACGGACTGTACCACCACTGGCCCCGATGTGATCCAGGATGACAATCCAGCACAGAATGCCAAGCCCGTGCAAATGGACAATGCAGAGATGCAAGCGGTACCTCAAACTCTTCGCCAGAGAAAGGAAGCCACCTGAGCGCTATGAACCTTAACATGTGGCTTGACTGTTAATTGTGTTTTTTCACAGGTTCAAGATTGAATTGATGGTCAAATGGACTGTAATACTCTAACACTGTTCTAGCATAATATCTCTGTTTGTTTAAAAGAAAAAGAGATCACACTGGGTTAAAAGAATGTATTGGGTTACTTGTCATTGACATCTGTTTTCACAGGTATGCATTAGTTATGGGAGTTGTGTTTAGTGTAACTGAAGAGTACCTTCATTTAAAAAGGGGGTGATGTGATGTATTTGAATCATGAGGTTGCATTTTTGGATACTCTGTTGTGCCGTAGTCTTCTCAGCTTAACTGATGCATGCTGGGATACCTGGTGGTTGATTGACTTGAGTAAAGAGCGTGTTACAAGCAAATGGCTGCCCGTCTACGGTGTGATTATTACGGAAATACACCACAGTACCCCTAGAAAAGATTTAAAATAATTTGACCATAGAGACATGTTAAACTAAGGTGTGTCCTCTAATTAGCATTACAGGCTTCTTCAAACTTGTAATGAGTCAGTCTGCCTATTTAAAGGGTGAAAAGTAGTCACTGTGGTGTTTGGTATCATGGTGTGTACCACACTGAACATGGACCACAGAAAGCTAAGGACAGAGTTGTCTCAGGAGATTAGAAAGAAAATTATAGACAAGCATGTTAACGGTAAAGGCTATAAGACCATCTCCAGGCAGCTTGATATTCCTGTGACAACAGTTGCACATATTATTCAGAAGTTTAAGGTCCAGGGGACTGTAGCCAACCTCCCTGGACGTGGCTGCAAGAGGAAAATTGATGACAAATTGAAGAGACGGATAACACAAATGGTAACCAAAGTGCCCAGAACAACTTCCAAAGAGATAAGAGGTGAACTCCAAGGTCAAGGTACATCAGTGCCAGATCGCACCATCAGTCACTGTTTGAGCCAAAGTCGACCGAGGAGGACGCGATTATTAGGGGTCCTTGGAAAATGTTCTGCCCTTTGAGGGGTCCCTGGCCCCATAAAGTTTGAGAACCCCTGCCTTAGAGCCAGTGCGCCTGGGACCACCCGGTGGATCTGCTGCCATAAAGACCAGGCTGGGATGGATATTCCAAGGACCAACGAAGCTACTCCAGCACCGCTTGTCCCCTCAACAGTGCTTATTCACAGCTCTTAAGTCTCCCGCTGTCGAGCTACGTGAGCACGTAGAGAAGCTGTGGCAACTGGACATACTTTCTTACAGGAGTGAGAAGGAGGTGGTCCGTTCCAGGAATGACCAAGAAGCAGTGCAGCTGTTACAGGCTAATACAGTGAGAGTGGAAGTAGATGGTATACTCAGGTATGCAAACCCGACTCTAGGCCGACTCTGGGTGCATCCCTCCTAGGAGTGTTGCTACGCTTCAGGGAGCACACAGTTGCCTTTGCTGGCAACATTAAGGGGATGTTCCACCAGATACGCCTGTTGCCTGAGGACAAACCCCTCCTCCGATTCATATGGCGAGACATGGTCCGTGACGCCCCAGTGACAGTCTACCAGTGGAATGTCCTTCCCTTCGGCGCGATGTGCAGCCCGTGTTGTGCAACATTCGCCCTTCAAAAGCATGTCATTCACCACAGTGACCCACAGGAGGAAGTGCGCAATGCAGTGGAGCACCATTTTTATGTGGACAACTGGCTGCAGAGCTGTGCCATCGTGAAGGATGCCAAAGGTGTGGTTGACAGACTCAGAGTGCTGCTGGATGAAGGAGGGTTCTCTCTGCGACAGTGGGCCAGTAATGACCCTCAGGTCATCTGTCATCTCCCTGCCGCAGACCGGTCAGCCAGCACCAAGCTCTGGCTTTCCCACCAGCAGTCAGATGCCAAGGAGTCAACCCTGAGCCTACAGTGGCACTGTCAGTCTGACGCACTGACCTACAAATGTTCGTCAGATGGAGAGCCAGGCAGCCCCCACTATGAGGATCATCAACCACATTCTGGCCAGCCAGTATGATCCATTATGATATATCATCCCATTCACCACCAGAGCGAAGATTCTCGTCCAGAAGCTGTGGGAGAAACAGAGAGACTGGGACCATCCTCTGCTGCCAGCTGACATTCTGCAAGCAAGGAAGAGTGGGGGAAAAGTGAGTTTAAGCACATAGTATTTGAACAGGTAGCTTGAATTTTCTGCTGGGCATTGCTGCCTGACGCACCTCCTCCGGTGCCCGTGGATCAGCTGCAGGGTCGTCAGCCAGGAACCACCATTCACCGACGTTTCGCTCCTTTAATCCTGAAACGTCTCCTGCAGCTGGTATCTGGGTTAGATGTTCTTTCCCCAGCCCTTTCCCCTCCTCCTTAGCCACACCCAAAAGCTGCCCTTCACCGCCTCTTCCGCCAGTTCTTTCGTTGTTTTCTTTAGCTTTGCTCCTGTCACGCCTGCATCCTTCAGTAGGCGTGTGGTTGACTGCCCCACAAAGCCTCGACATCCAACCTCCACTGGGTAGATGGTGGTCTTCCAGCCAGCCTCCCTGCACTCCGCAGCCAGTTCTGAGTACTTGGTCTTCTTTCGTTTAAAAGCGGCCTCGATTCCCTCCTCACATGGTACTGTGAGCTCGATGACGAGTGCAGTTTTTGCCTTGGTGGACCACACCACTATGTCAGGTCGGAGAGACGTGGTGGTGATTTCGCTGGGGAACTGGAGCTGCCTGCCAAGATCTACTCGCATGTTCCACTCCTGGTCGGAGGAAAAGAGCTTTGGTGTTTGTTTTGGCCTGTTGCTTCTTCTCCCTCCGCCCTTCCTGACAAAGTTGATGTGGTGTTCCGTTGGTGGGAGACCCCTGCTTTCTCGCCTACGCCCTTCCAGGACCTCAGCTAGCTTTGTCAGGACCTGGTCATGGCGCCATTTATAGCGTCCCTGCGAAAGCGCGATCTTACAGCCCGACAGGATTTGCCGGAGGCTTGCGTTGGGAGTGTTACAGAGTGGGCAGACTTCCTCGTTTCCGAACCACTGGTGGAGGTTCAGAGGACGGGAAGCGTGTCATACGTTGACCTGATGAGGAAGCTGAGCCTCGCTTGAGGAATCTTCCACAAGTCTGACCAACTGATCTTCCGGTCGACAACCCCCTCTCAGGTTGTCCAGCTTCCTTGTCGGCTCTGGGACACAGCCTTGATCTTATAGCGCTCTTCCTCCATCCTTATCACCTCTGACACCACCATCTCCTTTCTCTCTTTCCAGTTGGCCTTAGACCAAAAACGTGGTGCCTCTCCCCAGCCTAATCCTGCCCTTCCTGCCTGGACCCTGCCCACGATTTATTGGTGTTGCAGCCTGCCAACTGCTCGGTCTACTTCAGTTTGGGCTTCCCACTTCCGGCCAGTACGGACCTTGACGCCTGCGTTTCTCACTGACTGATCGGTGGACTCTCTTAACTCAAGAAGCAGCCTGGTCTTTTCCTGCTTGTAGCCCAAACTGATGGATTGTAGTGGCAGCTGCAAGGTGTTCTTCCCGAAGAGGTCAGAGAAGCACCTTGGTAGCCCCAGCCACTTTCGGATGAAAGAGTTGCCTTTCCCATCCATCTTGGTTGTTGTAGATGAGGGAATCTCACTCATCTTCAGCGGCCACATTATCCTTCTGTAGGATCCTTCTGAGTGTGAACTGGTAGATCCACACCTTGTACTTCCACATAGATGAGATCTCCATCCCCAGATGTTATGCCACAGCTCAGAATCAGAATCAGAATCAGAATCAGAATGGGATTTATTGCCAAGTAGGTTTACACCTACTTGGAATTTTTTCTGATGTGAAGGTGCATACAGTAAACATAAAAACATAGAAACACAATAAGTACTACACATAACATAAAAACATAAAAACACAAATAAGTACTGTCTTGGATTCACCCAATGCCTGGAGAGATATCCACATATTCTGTGATGCCTCCGAGCGGGCCTATGGATCGGTAGGCTACCTGCGCACAGAGGATGCCTCTGGACAAGTACAGGTAGCCTTCCTAGCAGCCCGCTCCAGAGTAGCACCGAAGCGGCAACAGTCCATGCCTGGACTAGAGCTCTGTGCAGCCCTCACAGGAGCTCAGCTGGCCACAACGCTCGGGAGAGAGCTCACTTTGGACGTCCGCCATGTTCATATGTGGACTGATTCATCCACTGTGTTCACTTGGATTACATCTGATTCATGTCGATATAAAGTTTTTGTTGGCACACAAAATACTTCTATAGCCTAATGACATCATATAAAATACTCGTCTGTGTTTAGAGCTATAATCCTACATGCATTCCCTTATTACCTGGTAATACTGGTTACCTGAAAGATCAAATGCACCGAAAGGGTTTTGAGTCTGGTCGGTCGCACACAAGATACAATAACCCAAATATACACACTCTAACAAAGACAGCAAATTCATGGCAGAAAGTATGCATATCTCGGTCCCAAAAAAGTTTTCGATACAGCTCGCAAACTCCAACCGCTCACATCAGAAATGCACCTCATAGCTCAGCACGTATATTTAGAATAATCTCCACATGCATAAACAGTAGAAGAAGCTGGGTCTAAAACACCGATCTCAGTTGCTGAGCTGACAGCACACAGATTAAGGCATGTCAGCTGTGGGTTTCCTGTGGTGAGAGTAGACCAGGGCCCACTCAGCCAAGGCCCTTGACGTTTTCATGTTATTTCTACATGCAGTTAACAGCAGCCATTTTGCAAGCTTGAGCATGAAGAGGAAAGCTTGACACAAAAAAGAAGCTTGACACAAAATGGTGGCCAAAGCCCTCTGACACCCAAAATGGAAACTACTGCTAATATGGTCATACTGCAAAGCAAAAGTAAGTGGAGCTGTTGTGCTTCCACAGTTTGTCTCTATTAATGATTAAGTCTGCATATTCATTTCCTTAGTGTACAGTGGAATAGTAAGTATGATCTTTTGTTGTTTGAAATGCTATATTCATAGCACACAAATATTCATATACAAAGAGAGGGAAATAATATCTCTTCCCGTCTGATTCATTTTCTTGCCTGGTATACTTTATCCTGAGCAGTGTGTTTTATTTAAGATGGACATACTTATTTCAACACTAATTGTTGTGTCAGAGAGAAGAAAGCCTCCTGATGAATGATCTTATAAAATAATTTAAAAAATGAAACCCTGTTCAGTTCTCCTTTCAGAGGTTACTTAAAGACTAAATATCCAGTATGTGTGTAAAACTCACCTCTTTCACCAGCCACCAGTTTTAGTCCAAAACGTTTTTCTTTTTAGTACAGTGGAGATAAAGTTTATGTTAATGAAGTACAACTGTCGAATACAAACTACACACCACTGTTAAAAAGAAGCTCTTATAGAACATAAAAACCACAGCACACCCTTGTCTCCCAAACACAGAACTGGCCAATCAGATCAGCCTCTCAATGAAATAAACCAATCACCTTATTACTGTCTTAGAGAACGTCTCAGTGCAGATGTGGTCATGGCTTCCCCATGTGACTTTCTGTTGATGTGCTCCGCACAGAAACATACGTGATAAATAACACGTTCGCTCTGGTTGACAGAAAAAACTAAACACTAAACTGAGAACTGAAAGCCACAAACAGGCCTGTTGTGAGTGACGGTGTTGTCTGCAAAACCTTCTATGTGTGTAAAACTCACCTCTTTCACCAACAACCAGTTTTACTGCAAAATGAGTAGAAATTAACTTTTTGTTGAGAACAGTTGAGATAAAGTTTGTGTTCATGAAGAACATGAAGTACTACAGATCACTGTTAAAAAGAAGTTCTTATAGAACATTAAAAAACCATAGCAACACCCTACTCACACACAGAACTGGCCAATCACCTTATCACCGCCTCAGAGGAGGTCTCAGTACATGTGTGGTCATGGCTTTCCCACGTGACTTTCTGTGGATGTGCTCTGCACAGGGACATACGTGAGAAAAGGCACCTTTGCTCTGCTTGACAGGAAAAACGTACTGAGACCCAAAAGCCATACACAGGCCTTGTGAGTGACTGTTGTGTGCAACACCATCTCTGACAGCAGCAGTGGCATGCATCTCACAGAGGCAAACGTGAGAAATGGCACGTTCTCTTTCCTTTACAGAAAAAACTGAGAACTGAAAGCCACACACAGGCCTTGTGAGTGACTGAGAAGGTGTTGCAGACAACAGACAGCGGCAGTGTCATATTCCCCTAAATGGCCTCCTACGTGTTTTTCTGAATACACATGACCTCACTGCACTAAGCAGCTGAAGGGGAAGTGAGATGGGCGCCCCCTGCTGACAGGACTGGTTTAGTCATTAGCATGTTCAGTATAGTTTAGTCAACAAGCCTTTTGAACACTAACCACCGCACACACAACAAGCACAAAGTCCTTGCGAGAAACTTTCTGCCTCTGCCTCTGCCGCTCTCCGTCGCTCACCCCCAGGTCACCACTCTCATCTCGGTCTTTTTCGTAATCTACCCGTCATTCCACAGTTCTAAACCAACCAGATTAAACAGACCTGTAACAACAAATCAGAATTTACTGGTATCTAGGCAGACAAACTCTGGTATTTAGATTAACTCTTAACAGCAGTTTCCCATACAATTGAAAAGGAAACGTATTCATTATACATACTGAACAATCAATCAAACTAGCGAAAACCTATATACTATGTGGAAAATTTACATTTCTTAGACAAAACTCCGCTTGAAAAGGACATTGCTCTAAATGTATGGGTGTGATTGTCAGCTTTTTGTGAAAATATATTCATAGGACATCCTCACTAGCTTTTCTGAAAGTGAAATGAGCATAGTGCTGGTAATGGGAGTGTCAACAGGAGCTGGTTTTTGACGCAAAGACTAAAATGTGAAATCCTCATTTTATTTTCCCCCACATAACCCTAAAAATATGTTTTGTTTCTACTCAAATACATTAGTAAGTAGACCATTCAAAGTTTCTGAGGACGTTTTTTGCCATTTCTACAACATAAAGTGTTTTAAGATGCCGGTGCTGGCATTGGCAACACCACAGATATATATAGAACAATTTTTATTGACATTTCACAGAGTAGAACAAACAGAAACTAATGCTTTCAGAATTACATTACATTTATTCATTCAGCAGACGCTTTTATTCAAAGTGACGTACCAAGGAGAGAACAATCAAGCTACGAGCAACAGAGACCTAGTGTAACAATAAATACTACTTTACATAAGAAATAAAAAGTGCAGGAATGTAACTACTGTAAGTGCGAGTTAAAGTACTAGTTAGAGGAGATGGCATTAGGGGAAAGATAAGGAGAGGTAGAGGAAAGAAGTTAGGAAAGGAGGTGCTCTCTGAAGAATTTGGTCATTTAAACAGTCAGTTAGCATTATCACAACAAACATCTGTGTGAATACCAAACAAAAACAGCTACAAGAAAGAGAAAAAAAAGCATACAAAATTGCAGAAAAGAACCACATAATTATTTGTTTTTTTCCCTTTTCATGACCACTCTTTTTTTTGTTGTTGTTTTTTAATTAAATCATACCCTGCTTTGCCTGCAATCACAGCTCCCCCTGCAATCAACAGTCCTGGTAGGAGCAAAAGCTCTGTGACTCCAAGCACAATTCCTCCAGCTACTGCTGCCCCTGTTCCTACAGCCGTTGCAGTACCTAGAGCTACCTCTTTGGCCATTTTTATCATCCTTGCTTTTTTAATCTGTTTCTGAGCCTCCTGGAACTTTTTGTTCGTATAGTGCTCTCTCCCTTTCGCTCTGTTTTTTCCCACCATGGTATTAACTTTCTGCAGGAGACCAGTGACCTGAGTTCTGTTTGTGTCTGTATTGTTAAACCCATGATATCTGCCCCCACAGTCACTAATGAGCGTCATTAGATCGTCACTTTCATCAACATATTGCTCTAAGGTCATGTCTTTGAGCTCATCAGTGTGGGTGAAGAGTATGATTGCGTAATGTAAAGTATCCTTGCCAAAATTATCACAGATCCACTGCACTGCATCCTTTTCTTCCCTGTTGTATCTAACCCCAACTCTGATCACTAGCAGGAACACATGGGGTCCAGGAGTTGTCATGTAAATATAGTTTTCCAACTCACGCCTCAAAGCCTCCACACCTAAGTATGTGTCATACACACCCGGTGTGTCAGTAACTGAGATGGTCTTTTCCCCTGACATGACCTCATCTATCTGACACTCTTTCGTCACAGATTCAGATGACGGCCTCGATTCAAAGCATTCTCTTCCCAGGATGGTGTTTCCTGCTGCACTCTTCCCTGATCCAGTCTTCCCCACCAGCACCATCCTCAGGTCAGCAGGTTGCACTGGTACTGCAAAGTGCAAAGTTGATAGAAATAATTATCCTGTAAATGTTTGAGCAGCATCGAACAACAAGTTTACAAATCATTAGTGTATCACGTATATCATATATGTAACCACTGAATAAGATCACCACTTCAAAAATGCACCTTATAGCTCAGCACGTATATTTAGAATAATCTCTGAATGCATAAACAGTAGAAGAGGCAGTGTCTAAAGCATGTGTCTCAGTTGCTGAGCTGACAGCACACAGATTAAGGCATGACAGCTGTGGGTTTCCTGTGGTGAGAGTAGACCAGGGCCCACTCAGCCAAGCCCCTTGACGTTTCCATGTCATTTTGACATAAAGTTAATTTCAGCCGGTTTGCAAGCTTAAGCATGAACAAGAATACTGAAGAAGCATTACACAAAATGGTGGCCAAGGCCCATTGATGCCCAAAGAGGGATCTACTGCTAATATGGTCATACTGCAAAGGAAAAATAAGCAAAGGAGCTGTTGTGCCTTCACAGTTTGTCTGTATATATGGTTAAGTCAACATATTCATTTCCATTGTTCAGAGGTGAATTTGTGAAAATATTTGAACATTTAAAGATTTGTGATGTTTACAAAGAGGGTAAGAAGATTTATTTTCTTTGCCCAAGCAGTGGAAAGGAAATGTCAATAATTACATAATTATATTTATGTATAATTAAGTCTGCATATTCATTTCCATAGTGTAAAGTGGAATACGGCAGATCTTTTGTTGTTTGAAATGCTACATTGATAACACAAATATTCATATGCAAAGAGAAAGAAAGAATATCTCTTACCATCGTATTCATTTTCTTGCCTGGCATACTTCATCCTAGGCAGTAGAGCTGGAAAGGAAATGTTTGTCAATATTTAAACAGTGTGTTTTATTTAAGATGGACATACTCATTTCAACACCAATTGTTGTGTCACAGAGAGTGTTACTAAGAAAGTCATTAAGACTTATCTTATAATTAAAATTCTCATTTCAGGGGTTACTTAAAGACTTAATATCCAGTATGTGTGTAAAACTCACCTCTTTCCCCAGACATCTCCCACCAGTTTTAGTCCAAAATGAGTACAAATTAACTTTTGTTCAGTGGAGATAGTTTGTGTTTACAAAGTACAACTCAAATACAAACTGGACACCACTGTTAAAAAGAAGTTCTTCTACAACATAAAGACCACAGCAACAGCCTTAGGGCATGACAGTCTGTCACACACAGAACTGGCCAATCAGATCATCCTCTGAATGAAAGAAACCAATCACCTTATCGCTGCATCAGAGGAAGTTTCAGTACAGGCTTCATCTTGGTACGTCTGTGGTCATGGCTTCCCCACGTGACTTCCTGTTGATGTTCTCTGCACAGAGACATATGTGAGAAATGGCACGTTCGCTCTGCTTGACAGGAAAAACGTACTGAGACCCGAAAGCCACACACAGGCCTTGTAAGTGACTGGTGTCTGCAACACCTTCTCTGACAGCAGCAGTGGCATGCATCCCCCTAACTGGCCTCCTGCAGGTTTCTCTGATGTCACATGACCTCCCTGCACGAGAAGTCGAAACAGAAATGAGATGGGCGTCCCCTGCTGATTGGACTGGTTTAGTCATTTGGAGGCATCACATAAACATGCCAAGTGCTACATCCCTTAGGAGCAGGAAGCAGCAGAGCAAAGACTAGGAAATGGCTTAATGCAAATCCAGTAGGCATTTATCAGAGAAAGTGTCTGACAACCAATGCAGGTCAGAAACTCAAAGACTGTTCAATTCAATTCAGTTCAGAGCCTGATCGCCGCCCCCCCCGTAACACTGTAGGTGTGTGGCATTGGCACAGGGTCGTAACACTGTAGATGTTGACAATACTGCAGCCCCTGCAGCTGACAGGTCTGTTATGTTTGCACATTTGACAGCATCTGCCTCATCTCTGTGCATGTGCCTCTAAATTTAAAATAAATTTGGCCTGAAACTTCTCTGCACGCCCCTTGTGTTTTAGCGCATTCATTTTGACACCCTCTTTCATCCACACATTGTTGGCTGTGAGCAACTGCGTTCAACACTAAGTGAAGTGTTATGAGAGAATAGCTATTTGGTCCTTTTATTAAACAACAAAATACATCTTGGGTCCCTGAACTATGCATCTAACCAAAGTTAAGTCAAAGTAGGGATAACTACTATTAATATACAAAGGCATTGCTACATTCACCAGCAGCAGTTCCACTATCAACATCAACCAGGCAGCTTTCTGACTCACAGGTAGTTCTTTTATTTTTTTTAAATATATATATAAATAAATAAATCCACAGCAAACATTACCAAAACAGCCTCTGGATTGAAAACTAAATTAAGACATACACATTACAATTGACATACAAAGTGTATTTTTCTTTGATCTTAAATTTACATTTTGACAAACAGAAACAAACTGTAATATCCAGCTAACTGTAATATACTGTAGGCGGTTAGCTTCACTACAAATAACTATGTCCGGACCCACACTCTTACACTAGCCGGCAAACCCTCTCCCAACCACACAGCATGCCTGGTTGGATGCTTGTGTGTGTTGTGGCCCATTAAAACCTAAAAGAAAACACTGGAGTTTATGGTTACCTGGTTTATGCCGAGTAGGTCCCGGAGCAGTGTCCATTAGTCCGTCGACTCTCCGGTCATCAATCAGTGTCATGTTCAGTATTGTTTAGCCAACAACCCTTTTACACACTAACCACTGCATACACGAGCACGAAGTCCTTGCGAGACACTTTCCACCTCTCACGTTCTCCCGCCCACCTCCAGGTCACTACTCTCCCGTTCTTTATCGTAATCTCCCCGTCATCCCACGGCTCTAAACCAACCAGATTAAACAGACCTGTAACAACCAATCAGAATTTACTGACATCACGGGTATCTAGGCAGACTTTAGATTCACTCTAAACAGCAGTTTCCCAAACAATTACAAAGTAAATGTATCCACGATGCATTAGAAACAATAAAGATATAACTTTTCAACCATGTACACTTACTATCATATATACATTAGAGTTTCAGGTTTATTTATACAGCAAGAAATGAAAAATCATTTTTACAATTGGACCAGCCCAGTGTCAGTATAGAAAATGAACCAATGGGCAGCTTTTTCCCTCTTACCACTTGTCCGTGCTTTTTAAAATGCACCTTAAACTATTTTAAAACTAAATTATTATTATTATTATTATTAAGGTGCGTTTGGCCCAACGGGGAAATGCCCTCCAGTCCAGCCCTGGAAGGAGGTATGCAGAGGAGACAGGAGGAGACTTTTAAAGGCCTATTGATGACTACTGATGACCACAGGAACCACAGCTCTTAAATTCTATTACAATTAGGTGTCTTAAGCACCTACACCTGGGCGGGTCCTGAGGCATTCTGGGAGATGTAGTGAGTATCACGGTGCCTTTTTTTCAGGTCAGAGCAATGGTCCTTCAAAATTCCTGTGCACGTCCCTGGTTGTGAACACACCCTCTTTTCTCTGTTGTGTCTTTTCCTCAAAAATGGGATATATTTTGTTGTAGTGTGACAAAAGTTGAGGACAGTAGCACCATCGAAAATGTTATGATATCGTTATCGTGATAAAAACTCAGGCACGTTATGCAGCATATCTACTTCATAGTACTAGGGCATTTTGAACAAGAGAGACAGACAGACAGAGAGAGCATACTGGTTAAAGAGCTTGTCATTGTTGGCATCTGGTGGTAGCTAGCTACCTAACTCACTAAGGCAAGACTTGAAGGCTATGGATATAAGAATCTTTAAAAAAAAAAGATGAAGGCAACGTGGAATATCTTCCAGTTCAAAGTCGAATTAGAGACCCATTTAAACCTTAAAGGCAGACGTAGTGTTGTCTGATATTCAAGCAGTATGATGTTCACATGAAATATTATCTATAAAAACCTCATCAATGTTTTCTATGGGTAACCTATGAGGATGTCCTTTTATCGTTTATCGTTTTTCATGTTGACAAGCAGAGTGGTATACCAGATGTGGTAATGTCCATGTGACTGAGACACACAGACGATGGGCCCTGCATGCCATGGGCCGTCTTTAGGCTCAAACTGTGTGAAAATGGTGCATTTAGCTGCCAGAATCTAAGACATTGTCCAGGGGGAGGATGCCCTCTGACCTCCCTACAGACCTGGGCTAAGCCCTGAATGTTTTTCCAATGCCTAGTAACATCCCTGCCTTTAGTTCAGGTTATAATATTTTAGGTGAACTTTATTTTTGGGAAATTTACTTTGTAAAGGTTTATAGTTCCCCGTTTTTATCAAGGAGTTGTGGTTATACTTATAATCTGGACTGGATCACCTAATAACGTAATGCTAATTTTAATCAAGGATGAAGGCTATTTTGCTCATACATGGTGCATCATATCTTTCTGAGCCCAGGTGGGGCCCTATGTTGTGCAGTAGAAGCCCTTTTTATCTGTTCTCCCCTGCCCTTCAAACAGCCTGAGTCCGCCACGGTCATAACCAATAACTTAATGTTTGGCAACCTTTGGTGTTTTGGTCTATGTTTGCACTCAAAGAGCAGGCAGAAACATGTTTTACACAACCACAACATGTGAGCAAATCTTGAAATAATGATAGACTACAACCAAAGCTATAAAGTTATATTAGGATATATGAAATGAAGGGGGAGAAATATTCATTATTTGGATAAAATGTGTAAATATTTAAACATTCCTGATTTAGAAAGTGCATAACGTCTTCTTTATATTACATTAATATTAGCAGTAAATAAACACAATGAATATGTACGGTATGAACAACACGATTTATACACATGTATTAATTAACTCATATCTATCATAACATTCAACAGCACGTTAAGCAGATACAAAGAACATAGAGTCATTCAATTGAATTTTATTAATGTGCCAAAACAATACAATTGTGTCAAGACAATAGATTAAAAAGGTTCAGTGCATTAAAAGAAAAGACATTTAAAGTTTTCAACCTAGTAACATCCTTGCCTTTAGTTTAGGTTACATTATTTTAGGTTAACTTTATTTGTTCAAAAATTGTATCATAGATTAAAAAGGTTAAAAAGAAAAAGAAAAGGTAAAATACATTAACATAGAATTAAAAGATAAAAACATAAAATAAACTCAGATGCTCCCTCATCTTGAACATGCTGTGGTTAATTAGCATCATCCTCTGATTCTTTCTCATCAAATAATCTCTCTAATGCTGCTGCTGCTGCTGCTCCTGCTCCTCCTCCTCCTTCTCCTGCTGCTGCTCCTCCTGCTGCTCCTGCTCCTGCTGCTCCTGCTGCTGCACCAGTGCCTACAGCGCCCCCCATGGACACATCAACACTTCTGTCCTCCTCTTTGTCCTTCTGTTCTCTCTCTGCACGCTCTCTTTTTTGTTGTTCTTCCTGGACCCTCTTCTTCTCCTTATCTGCCCTCTTCATCTCCTTTTCTGCTCTCTCCTCTGCCTCCACTCTCTTCCTCTTTTCCTTTCTCTGCCTCTTCCCTCCTTCTCCGCTCCTTTTCTAACTCCCTCTCTGCCTGTTTTTTCCCCCGCTCTCTTCCTCTGCCATCCCTCTCTCCTCCTTTTCTCTTTCCCTCTAATTCTTTCTCATCAAATAATCTCTCTACTACTGCTGTTCCTGCTCCTGCTCCTGCTGCTGCTGCTGCTGCTCCTACTGCTCCTCCTGCTGCTGATGCTGCTGCTCCAGTGACTACAGCTCCCCCCATGGACACACCAACTATTTTTCCTCCTCTTTTCTTCCTGGACCCTCTTAGCAGTACATAAACACAATTAATATGTGCAGTAGAAACATATACTGTATGTATTTATTAGGGCTGTGCGATTAATGCAGCCGCGATTAACGCGATAAAATATATGCGATTAATGCGGCCGCGATTAACGTGATAAAATATTTAAAACGCAACTTAAAAAAAATAAAAATGTTATGACAGGAAGCGATGCGGAGAAGAGGTGGGGAGAGGATTGGGAAATTACATCAGGCCAGACTTGAACCTGTGTCCCCTCGGGCAATGTAAGTAGGGGGCTTGGCCTACCAATAGCGCCCCTTGTTCAAAGTGGGGAATGACAGAAAAAGTTTGAGAACCACTGCGGTAGTTGAAAATGGAGAGAGCTGAGGGATTGTTGGGCGGAAAGTTTCTGTTTAATAGGCAAAATTACGGAACAATCAACAAAACTAAAGTTGTATGTAGCATTTGTCAAATTGAATTTAGCTATCACAGAAGCAGCTCGTCTTTAAGTTATCACCTTAATGCAAAGCACCCGACAGAAAGCAGTCCCAGGTTAGATGGTCGCCAACCCACACTCTACGACTTCTCTAGTAAAATAACTAGACCAGTCCGTGAAAAGGTTACCAACGCTTTAGCAGTTTGGGTTGCCGGTGACTGTCGGACCATCAACATAGTTAAGGACGTTGGGCTGACTGAGGTGATTCGAATTGCTTCAGGAGACAACTCTTACGATTTACCGTCAAGGGGCACCATTGTGTCTCGCATACATTCCATTTTTGACGGCGAGAGAGCACGAAAAATTCAGCTCCTCGAGCAAGCTGCCACCGTCACCCTTACTGGTGACCACTGGACATCAGTCAGCAATGACAATAACAGCTCATTTGATTGACAATGTATGGAAATTGAGATATTTTTCATTGGAAGTAAAAAAAAAAAACAGACAAACAAACTTTTAATCGCGATTAATCTAGATTAATGAATTTCAAAATGTGAGATTAATTAGTTAATTTTTTTTTATCTATTGACAGCCCTAGTATTTATACACATATCTATTCATTCACTCATAACTATTATAACATTCAACAGCACATTAAGGAGATACAGATATAATAGATTCAAAATGTACAGTGCAATACAATAAAAGGTAGAGTACATTAAAAGATAAAAACATAAAATAAACTCCCCCATCTGGATCATGCTCTTGTTAATAAGCATCATCCTCTGATTCTGTATCATCAACGTGTCTACCTGCTGCACCTCCTGCTGCTTTTTCTTCTTTTGCCTCTTCTACTTTTGCTGTTTTTCTGCTTTTGCCAATTTTTCTGCTTTTTCTTCTGCTGCTTTTGCTGCTGCTGCTGCTTTGGCTGCTTTTCTTTTTGCCACTGCTGCTGCTGCTTCTGCTGCTTTTGCTTTTACGTCTGCTTCTTTTGCTGCTGCTGCTGCTTCTGTAGCTTTTTCTTTTGCTTTTGCTGCTTTTTCTGCTGCTGCTTCTGCTGCTTTTGGTTTTGCTTCTGCCTCTTTTCCTGCTTTTGCTTTTGCTTTTGCTGCTGCTTCTGCTGCTTTTGCTTTTGCCACATCTGCAGCTGCTCTTAATGCTTTTGCTCTTTTGTCTGCTGCTTCTGCTGCTGCTGCTGATTTAGCTGCTTTTTCTTTTAATTCTGCTGCTTCTGCTGCTGCTGCTTCTGCTGCTGTTGGCTTTGCTTCTGGTGCTGCTGTTGTTGTTGTTGCTCCTGCTGCGTCTGCTGCTGTTAGTGCATAGACAAAAGTAATTCTGTCAATGTAATAGATGTCTTAGGCCAACATACTTACTTTTGTGGCATGAAAAGTAGAATGTGATATACTATGATCATTCCTTGCCATTGAATATTCATTTTGTCAAAAGGTTTTACCATATTACTGAAAGTATGATGTGTACGAAACAGACAGGAGACAGGAGTGTTTTGGTTCCGTGAGTCAGCAGGTTATATCATGAATGTCAAAATAAACATGAATTCTAAATAAAAATGTACTCACTGTTGGGAGGTGGAGTATTGCTTTTCCTCCGTTTTCCTGAGAGATAAGTGCACAAGAATGTTACTTACAAAACGCATGCAGACAGATGTAAAAAAAAAAAAAGTTGTGAATGAAGTTATGGGCTGGCCAAACATAAGTTATTATTTCTTCTTGACTAGTATATGAATTTCCTTTACCAGGTCACTGGACTGTCAAGGAATCCACTAAATTGGATTTTTTTTTTACAAAAAGCCAGATTTCATGTTTTCCAAATCATTTGCAAAGTAATGTGTATATATGGTTGCAATTTTCAATTAAATTTCAATTCAAACGTTGAATTAAATTAGACTGAGTGAGTAGAAATATTAATTTTCTTCTCAGAGACAGGGCAATATCATGAATGTCAAAATTAACATAAATTCAAAATAAAATTTTACTCACTGTTGGGAGGTGCAGTATGGCTTTTTTTCCGTTTTCCTGAGAGATCAGTGCACACAAATGTTACTTAAAAATGAACGAATAGAATGCAGACAGATGAAACAAAATACTTGATAATCAGAGTAGGTTTTGATTTTGCAGAAACAAATGTAGAAAATTAAGTTATGAGCTGGCCAAACACAAGTCATCCTTTCCTCTTGACTAGCAGATGAAGTGCCTTTACCAGGTCACTGGATTGTCAAGGAATGCACTAAATGCAAACAGCTGTGACACGCATTTGCACACACACACACACACACACACACACACACACACACACGCACAAGCACTTTGCATGGTTGTGCAAAGAGATCACTAATGGAAAACAGTTTAATATTAGTGAAGTAATAAAGTTATAAAGTAATAAAGTTATGCAACATCTTTATTTATCTAAGCAAAGATTCGAATTATACCATCATGTAAACACACTGAGTGTGAGAGAAATACAGACAATTTATTTTCACTGCTTCAATTGATTGCATTTGTTATACATTTAGTCATTTAACAGACGCTTTTATTCAAAGCGACTTACAAGAAAATGTAAAAGTACACCGAGGAAGGAGGTGAGGGGATTCAAACTAGCAACCATGCAGTTTCAAACCGGTAGAAGAATCCTCTGTACCAGTTCACACTTGCCGTCAGGTATATTTACATAGATATCACCCTATAAACATCCCAACACACCTAGCTCTAACAGCGGTGGCGGTGTTGAATTTTGCCATGATTATGGTCTTGTATTCTTCATAAGCGTTCGTGTTCATCTCCTGCTCGCCAGCGGAGAAAAAAAGAGCCCTTTTCTTTAAGTTTAGAACCATTATACCGTTAGAAAATCATTGGGCCTCATTCTCGAACATTTTCTGAAGTTTCTTCTGAAATGTTTCTTACGGGCTTCGGAAAAACAACGTAAGGAAAAGACATCCGACAAATTCATGAACCCTTGAAAATGTGTTCCTACGCAGCAGAAGTGTTCTGAGCTTTGCTCCACCGGAAGTGTTTTCTTAAATTGAAAGCGCGTTCTCGTGCTCCTGAATTTGCATACATACACGCCCGCCAGCTCCTTATTAGGGCACGCAACCGTAGTGACGTGTTCAGTCGGAATCGACCGAATCTACACGAAAGCAAGGTGGACCGTTGCAGGATGTAGATGTGTCCATTCTATTCCACTATAGCTATATCAACGTGATTGAGTTTAGTGCTTATTTATTTATTCACTTACATTTGCAGTGTTCGTGTATATTCACATTTAGTCATTTAGCAGACGCTTTTGTCCAAAGCGACGTACAAGGGAGAGAACAGTCAAGCTACGAGCACTAGAGACCTAGTGTAACAATACATACTACTTTACATAAGAAATAGAAAAACGAAATAAAAAATAAAAACGAAGTGCAGGAATATAACTGCTGTAAGTGCAAGTTAAGCACTAGTCGAAGTGCCAGTTAGGAAGGGAGGTGCTCTCTGAAGAGTTGGGTCTCAAAAGCTTCTTAAAGGTAGAGAGGGACGCCCCTGCTCTGGTAGTGCTAGGCAGTTCGTTCCACCAACGTGGAACTACAAATGAAAATTCTGGATTGCCGTACTTGCACAGCATTCTGGTGTAGTCATTTTATTTATTTTATGACATCACGGTGCCTCGTAGAATCATGACTATACATGTGAAACGTAATTGTTAATGATGCAAACATTCTCGTTATTATTATTATAATAATTTTAATCCGATGATGTCTGTAGAGTTGATGTGAACGCAATCACCAACGATTTCTCACAAATTCATTAACACTTTTCTTAAATGCAATTCCTCAAAAAAACACAAGATGGCCCATGGGGGACCTTTCCTGCCTTTTGAAGTAGGACCTGCACGCGCAATTGCCCTGATAAGTTTAGCCTGGTTGAAATTAACCACATGATTTGGAGGCGGATGAGCCGTTGACGAACCGATATTTGCTGTTCTCAATCAGCTCGCTAATGTTAACAGGCTAAAAGGACAATTGATTAACTTAGCTTCAGACCTTAGGGAGTAAATGGGACATGAAATGGTCGGTACCACACTACATGCCATGGATGGAGAGCATCATAAACAGGGTGAACAGTGACAATTGTGTTTGAAATGTTTTCTGTGATACCGCATTACAACCTTATAATGGCGTCAGCACCTGAACTCACACCAACTCTCACTTAGTTCAAATGTCCATAGCAGTATGGAAAGGGTGGATAACTGAATATGTCGACATGAAACTATGGATGAACATATGAGTTTGTGTGTGGGTGTGTGCATGTGTGTGTGTGTGTGTGTGTGTGTGTGTGAAGTCTCTCTCCTGAGTCAGTTTTTCTATACTTACATGACGTATTTTTCAGTTACAATAATGGGGTTTTTATATTGTACAGTGTCTATTTCTCTGTAACTTTCTAAAAATCTAAGCAAAAAAAAGTAAAACTTAAAACTTTTAGGTACAAATACGATGATCTACGGAGATTTGGTCCGCCATTTTGTTTTTAACTAAGGTAGTATATTTTGAGTGCGCACTGATATGGAACGCTCAGGTAAATGTAAACAGCTGTACAGTACATTATGGCTCAATAAAGTACACCCCGTGACCTCCTTTAAACCAATCAGAATGCTTGATTTCATCTACCCGTATTATAATATAAAATATTGTGTATGATGTGTTTCCATACTGAACACTTTTAAATGCTGTTTGAGTAATACACTCTACTGTAAACCATATGTGTTGCAGTACAGTTACTGTCACGCCAGCGCTGAACCCTGCTCCTGCCACGCTCATCTTGTATGGACTCAACTCCGTGTCTGTCCCTGTCCCTGTTCCTTCATCAAGCTCCGGACTATTCACTCCCTGTGTTTGTTCCTGCTCCTTCATATGCCACGGTTTAGTTAGTTCTGGTTTTCCTAAGTTTAATTCCTACCATGGACTGTTTCCATTTCTCCTAGATCTTCTGAGTGCTGTGTATTTTGTTCATTAGTTAAGTTTACTTCAGTTTGCTCAGTTAACCGTTGCCTGTTATCTGAATCTGAATAAACCCCATCCTCGTTAAGTCTGTGTCTAGCCTGACATATGTGTTGTCTACTGAAATACATTTCAGATTGCTGTAATCACCTTTTTCAGGCAAACTATTTTTATATTTTGTACATTCTAGCACTGAAAATGAAAAGGACAACACAGTGTTTTTGAAAATGAGAAAAAGTATTGAAATGTGTGAAAGTGCCCTATTTGTGTATTTATATATCCAGTCCATTGAATCCGGTTTTGTCAGAATTCTCTGTGAAATCCACTGTAACACTGTACTGCAAAAAGCTTTAGCCTAACAAAGACAGGAGTGATTTAGATTCTTTACACTATTGTGTAGTTAGTAATTGATTAATGACCAAACCATATGAATAGTTGTGTTCACCATTTGACACAAAAGTTGGATCTTGAAAAGGGATTTCATTTTTATTTTGAAGGAAAAAATAGTGTTTTTAAAAGAGTCCTCCAATGTGTTTTAGCATTCAAATACGTTGTTGGTGTTTAAGTAAATGCATAACACAAATGTCATTAAAATGTCACAAATCATGAGTAAAACTCTAGCTGTAAAGTTAGATCACAGCCAGCTATGACAACAGTAATGAACCAAGCCGGGGGTGTAGAACATAACTCGTAGTATTGTAACTTTTCCTCCATTAATTAGTGTTGCAACATTGTTTTCACTAAATCTTTTCATTTTGGTGACCTATTTCTTTAATAGTAACACAACATTCAAATACATTATACCTGCAATGTTGTCACTTTTTGAATATATTTCCTGATACAGGTGTATTTGTGCCAAGTGTGAATAAATGCCTACAGAGCCTAAGAATGTCTGCTGCAGGGAGATACCACAGGTAGAATGAATTATTAGTGAATAATATTGTAATTATGCAGTCATCATCGTTTTATATTCCATGTTACTTACTCTTTCTAATATACAAGGTTAAAAGAAGACTACCGCAGCTTGAAAATCAACCAGTGTGCATGGTTGATCATCCTGGCCTCGGACCCGTGTTGTGTTCTCACTACAGAATGCATTCAACAGCTATAGAGCAGATTATGGGCCTGAGGGAATCAAGCAGTAAGGTTTTTTTGTGCATACGAGTCGTGAGTCATTTCTGTAATACAAATATGACAGAGGGAACAGTAGTTTAATGCATTTTCTTCCTTCTTCTTACTTTGCTTACTGTTCATCTTACATGTGTCAATTGTTAACATGTTACATATCAAAAACTAAACTCAAAAACAAAACTGTTTCTATAGACTTGTATTGTCAGAAAGATTGCCATATCAGATGCCACAGAGGTTTTTAAACATAGTTATTTAATGTACCGGCTAGTATGTAAGAGCTGATTGTTTATAGGTAATAAATAAAAAAAAATTATAATAAGTGAGCTATAAGCTCACATTAACGTATCCATACAGGGCGTCAGCAGACACTGCTCACACAATCTCTGCTATAGGCATCCCAAGACCACGACCAGCTACCAAGCCTAACATGCTTATTATCAGCGCTCAAGCATCCTGATAGTCGAACTAGTGAACCACATCAATTTCAGGTCACACACACAGACACACACAAACTCACAAACACACACTGTAATCTAAACCTAAACTACATTACCTCCAGCCATGAAAGTATGCTGCTGTGTAAGAGTAACTTGCCTGATTGCAGGTCCTTCTCCAGGTCCAAGGCCAACTGGTTGAGGTTCATCTTCTTCAAGATGTCCGACACGACACTGCCACATTTCATCTCACAGTAGGCCTGCACCATCATGGCCACTGTGTCGTCTACGCTAGCCTCCTCCAACCTCTGCCTGGTGATTGGGCCACGGCTCCACAGGTTGAACCTGAACCTGTCAAAGTCGTTTTCGTCAAGACTCTTCAGTGTCTTTGTCAAGACATCTGAGATTCTGGTCATTGTGGAGGTTCGTTCAGCAGCCCGTCTGGACGGAAGCAAACAAACACAGAGTAAAATAGATGGTGTGTATCGGTAAGACATCGTAGGATCAGCATTTGTGTGTTGCATGCATCAGTTGCAATAGAAAATTGATTATAAATAATCAGGCATAAATAAAAACATATGAGATTGCGCTAATTGGATGTTGGTTCAGCAGTCACTGATTAGATGGAAGCAAAAAAACTAACAAACATGTTAGTCATGTTGCCCAGGAGAAGTCACACCATTTCCAGGAAATGTCATTGAATGCAACTACAAACACAACCACTTGGCTATTCAAGCAATGCAAGCAGTGGCGTTTCTACATTAGGGGCCAGACCCAGATGACGCTGTTGTGCAGAAAGTTCAATACATTCGTACTTCGCGGCAAACTATATATATAGTAGATTGCGACTATTTTGGAAGTGTTTTAATTCATACAATGAATAATGTAGACTATTTGTTGAGGGTGCAATTTAGTACATTGTCGTTGGAAGAGAAATTAGAAATAAAAAGTTTTGGGCCACACAGACCAGACGACTTGATCCTGCTGCAGCCTGGTGAGAAAGCTACTCGAACTTTCAAGACGGAATGGTATGACAGAAATACGTGGCTAACTGCTAGCACATCAAAACATGCACTGTTCTGTTTGCCATGCCTTCTTTTTGGAATTGGTACTAATGCAGACTCAGTTTGGACAACGGATGGATTCAAGACCTGGAGCATCTGGCAGAAAGAACAGTGAAACACGAAAGCTGTAAAACGATTGCGCCCTGAAATTGGGACTATTGGGGGGGGGGTCAACATCATGGCACAGCTAGATAGTGCATATCAGCGGAACATTTTAGAGCACAACAAACAGACAGAGGTGAATCTTTATTTACTGGGGAGGCTGATATTGTGCATAAAGCTCTGTGGGGAGTGCAAACTGGGTCTGCGTGGTCACGACGAGTCAGCCGACTCAGTAAACCCAGGCATTTTTAAGTGACGATGTGCGAGGGCGACACCAGGCTGAAAATACACTACGATTCTACTTTACATGCAATAATTTGACTTACATTTAGGCTGAATAAAAATGAATACAAATTACGGCGATCAGAATTTGGATACGTTACAGTTTGTATTGACAGTGCTTCGACATTCACATGAACAAATAAACAAGTTGCATTAAACACGCTACCTAAACGTCAGCTTACTTCTTCATGTTCGTTTATCATGCCCCAGCTCACAAAACGTGCCGAAAAGGAAGCCACCACATCTTGGCAGTCATCTCATATCTCAACGCAGTTTAAACACGAAGGGGTATTGATTATTTAATTCATCATATGGACCAATCATTGGTTCACCGCCATGCTTCTCAATTGCGCGGAAAACAACTTAAATCCACCTAGTCTTAGCAACAGAAAAAAATGCTAGAGTGAAACGATACAATCATCATTGAAATTATAAAGCACATTAACTCACACAGCTCTGTTCACTTCGTACTAGCCTATCACATCGTGCATAGACCTGGTAAGTAGTTAGCGCTCCGAAGTGCAGACAGGGGTTGCGACGCTTTCTGAACACACTTTAGAATGTCATTGTGGTGACGGACATTCTTGACAGACCCAATGTTAAGATGAGCTCTCTTCCAAAAAAAACGCATTAATTAAACACATGAAACAAAGTCTGAGAGCATTGCTTTTCAAGTCCCAACACCAATTACTCTTGAGGTAATGTTAAGCTAAATGTAAAGTACCTATCAGACCAATTACTGTTAGCATTTAAAAGGCCAAGCAGGTTTTGACGGGTATTTACTTTGTCCTAAAACTCCTGGATACAGTGCTTAGTCTGCTCTCGGACTACCATCATATTTCATTGAACTGAGTGTTGATATTGAGAAAATAATATAAAATGTAATTTGTTGGCATAGTCTATTTAAAGATTTCAAAGATATAATACAAGAATTGTCTGGAAATGGCTTTGCCAGCTTTGTTGATTTATATGCGGTCAGGCATGCTGAGAAAGAGTCATTCTATGATTATGTTAAACGTTTTGAAGATCGCAATAGGCACTACTGTGAGGTGAAGGGAGACTGGACTGTGACCCTAAATTCTGATGTAATGCTTCACACTGCAGTTTCAGGTCTTAATTCTGAACTGAAGACCCTATATTTTAACACCCTGCCCCCGATCAACAGTTGGCTTGACTTCATACAGTGGGGCCAGCGAGGTGATATCAGCTTAGCTGAGAAAAGGCACTATCAAAAGGTGTCGGCCACACGCATAGCTGCGGTTGATGGTGCTACAGATAACTCCCCCAATCCCCATACAAATTTAATAGCCTCTTCTGCCATGTCTACATCCGCAAGTAACACATCGCATGGCAACCCTCCTAAGCTTTGCATACAAAAAGGATGGGCATTGGGCTGACAAATGTCCTTCTAAGAAATTCAGACGGGATAACAAGCGTAATTCAAACCGTAGACAGAGCTTTAACAGGGATGCTAAGGTTATGGAACAAATGCGCAAATTCTTTGCTGCTATGAGCGTTAAAGATCAGCCAGCATAAAATCAGTGGCCTCTGCTTCAGAGGTAGTACTCTTAGATGCCCGTTCCCATATCCCAGCTCTCCTCGGAGGAGCCATCGGTTAGTGATACATGTAAACCCACTATTGATGAACACTCAATTTGCGCAATTTAAATGGCCAGGTTACAGCAACTCAGCCCCCATCTCCCCACGGTTTATTTTTGGGCCGGACCCTGCCAAGAGGGGTCCATAATAGGTATTTATGTTCTCCATCAAATTCAAGCTAAGATTTTGCTTGAGGTACATGAAATTGACCCCCCCCCCCCCTCTTTGCGCGTGCCCTCCCCCTTCATAGGTAAACGCAATCCTAGCGTGGCATCGGTGAGCGCTCCAGCTCCATTCCCCCAGCCACACGTTGATCGTCACACATTTCCCTGACCCCTCCTCGATTTTAACGAGTCTAGGTCCCCACCATATTATGTTTTCAGCCTTAGATATATCTAATGGTTTTATCATTTGTTGCCGTTTACGCCTGAATCCATCCCCATATTCATCAAATTGTCGCTGAAGTCAGTTGTTAGTGTTGTTAACTCGTGTGCACCTTCTTGTATTCTGCAATATTGTGATGATTTATTGATAGCATCCCCAAACAAAGTGCATGATGTGGCAACTCCTAATTCGACTTTTAAAGGCATCGACGACTGCGGGAGTCAAACTGAATCTCCGCAAAGTTCAGATTAGTTTATCTGAAATTACCGTCTGTCACTGATTGGTAGCCATGGTCGAGCCCTCTTGCCAGAATGAATTAAATCTAGTTGTAAATTGCCTAAACCCACGACTTGCGCTCTGTTCTAGGAGGAGCTACAGGGCTACTAGACTGTGTGTGTAATTATATCTAACTGTACTGCTTCACTCTTAGATTGTATTTTAAGTATTTTAAGACTACTCTGAAACTGTTCCAACTTGCCACCACCATTGGCTTCAGTTGGTTTCACTCAAATCAAGAAAGGCTACTAATTGCTGGGTTGCAGTTGAAAGACACTCCCACAGCAATCAAGGCACTTTGTCAAGGCAGAAACTGGGAGGACCTATTTCACTAAGCAGAGTTGAAAGACACTCCCACAGCAATCAAGGCACTTTGTCAAGGCAGAAACTGGGAGGACCTTCAGCCGGGTGCAATCAGTGAGCATGCTACTTCCATAGGGCTGCTGCTGAAGCGTCAGCGGAAGTGTCAGCCCTCGTGCTCAGCCCTTTTCGGGTAAAGACGTGCAAGTCTACCTGTACAAGACCTTTTTGGGTAAAGACGTGCAAGTCTACCTGTACAAGACCTTTTTGGGTAAAGACGTGCAAGTCTACCTGTACAAGACCTTTTTGGGTAAAGACGTGCAAGTCTACCTGTACAAGTCCACCGAAACAAGGTTCACAAACAAGGTAAACTTTTTTTTTTCTTCATTTTGACTCTGCCATAGCCATGTGTCACAGTAGCATCTCTGTTGTCACTGGTTGTCAAAAAAGATCACAGCGCAGCAGACGGCAGCGCAACCTGGGTAATCTCCGCTCACTTCAACAAACCTCTTCGGCTATAACCTCTTTCTCTGTTGGCCTGTGGAACTGTCAGTCTGCAGTCAGGAAAGCTGATTTCATCTCAGGTTATGCCAACCACCTCTCCCTAGGGCTCTTAGCTCTCACGGAGACTTGGATCACACCTGAAAACAATGCTACCCCGGCAGCACTCTCCACCAACTATGCCTTCTCCCATACTCCCCGGCCATCTGGTCGCGGAGGTGGGACGGGGCTGCTGATTTCAGACAACTGGAAATTCACTCCACTGCTGCCTTCAAACAGGTATGCCTCCTTTGAATATCATGCAATTATGGTAACTGCTCCTGTTAAAACTTATGTGATTGTTATCTACCGTCCACCAGGACAACAGGGTGATTTCGTCCATGAGCTGGACACCCTGCTGTCATCCATCCCTGAGCAGGAGTGTCCAACACTCATCCTTGGCGACATGAACATCCACCTAGACAATCCCAACTCAGCTGACTTTCGAACCCTGGTTCACTCGTTCGACCTACAACAGGTCCCCACTCCTCCATCTCACAAAGCAGGAAAAGAGCTTGACCTCATCCTTGCTCGGAACTGCACCACGGACAACCTAACGGTAACCCCTCTGCATCACTCGGACCACTTCTTCATTCGCTTCGATGTTCGGCTCATTGAGCAACCCTCTGTCCCCCCTCCGATGGTCTCGTTCCGGCGCAACCTCCGCAACCTCTCTCCCACCCACTTTTCCTCTCTGGTTTCTTCTGCTCTTCTACCTTTATCCACTTTCTCCTCACTAGGTGTCGAAGATGCCACAGAATCACTCTGCTCCACTCTGAGCTCATGCTTGGACACTTTGTGTCCACTTTCCACCAGACCTGCTCGTTCTACCCAGTCTCATTCGTGGCTGAGTGACACCCTCCGAACGCAGCGCTCCAATCTCAGAGCGGCTGAGAGAAAGTGGCACAAATCTGCAGCACTGGACGATCTTGCAAGCTACCAGACACTGCTGGCCTCCTTCTCATCCAGCATCACTGCTGCTAAGAAGACTTTTTTCAACGACAAGATCAACGGTGCAACTGACGCTCGGAGACTATTCTCCACCTTCAAAACTCTGCTCTACCCTCCTCCTCCTCCCCCAGCTACTAACCTCACTGCTGATAACTTTGCTTCCTTTTTCACAGAGAAAGTGGCAGCCATCGGGAAACAGTTCCACCAACTGTCTCCCCCCCCTAAGCGCGCAACCGTCAATGGCTCATCATTTCCTTCTTTCACCCCTCTCAGCGAGAGTGAGGTCTCCAAAATCCTAACAGGTAGCCGTCCAACTACTTGCCCGCTGGACCCCATCCCATCCAATATCCTTCAAGCCATATCGCCTGCCGTCTTACCGGCAATAACACAGGTGATTAATGCTTCATTTAATTCTGGAACATTCCCTTCTTCATTTAAAGTGGCTCGGGTAACACCGCTGCTGAAGAAGCCGTCTCTCGATCCCACTCAGGTGGAAAACTATCGACCGGTCTCACTTCTCACGCTCCTATCAAAAACCATTGAGAGGGCAGCTTCCAAACAGGTCACAGAGTTCCTATCAAGGAACAATCTCCTCGATCCAAACCAGTCTGGATTCAAAAGTGGTCACTCCACCGAAACAGCCCTGTTGTCTGTGACAGAGGCCTTGAAAACAGCTAGAGCAGCAGCTCAATCCTCAGCTCTCGTCCTGCTTGATTTATCAGCTGCGTTTGATACAGTCAACCACCGCATCCTTCTGTCCATACTGTCAAGTATGGGCATTTCTGGCAAGGCGCACTCCTGGTTTGAATCGTACCTCACTGGGCGCTCGTTCAAGGTGTCATGGCAAGGTCAGCTGTCTGTACCTCACCACCTTACCACAGGGGTGCCCCAAGGCTCGGTGATGGGACCACTTCTCTTTGCCATTTACACCACTTCGCTGGGCCCTATCATCCGCTCGCATGGTTTTTCCTATCATTGCTATGCCGATGATACTCAACTGTTTCTGTCTTTCCCTCCTGAGGACACCACTGTCTCGGCGCGGATCTCGGACTGTCTTGCTGATATATCCACATGGATGAAAAACCACCACCTTCAGCTGAACCTGGCCAAAACGGAACTGATGGTCTTTTCAGCCAAACAGGCCATCCACCACAACATCAGCATCAATATTGACTCCTTGTCTCTTGTTCCATCCAAAACAGCAAGAAACCTCGGGGTCATTATTGATGACCAACTGACTTTCACGGACCACATTGCCTCTGTCTCTAGGTCCTGCCACTTTGCGCTATTCAACATCCGCAAAATCAGGCCGTACCTAACCCAGTACGCCACCCAGCTGCTGGTGCAAACCTTGGTGAATTCCCGCCTTGATTACTGCAACGCCCTCCTAACGGGCCTGCCGGCTTGCGTGGTGAAACCACTACAAATGATCCAGAACGCGGCGGCGCGTCTGGTGTTCAACCAACCGAAGAGGGCACACGTCACCCCGCTTCTTATTGACCTTCACTGGCTGCCTGTAGCTGCTCGCATTAAGTTCAAGTCACTTATGCTTGCCTACAGAGTGCTTGATGGTTCTGCTCCCACCTACCTAAATGCTCTTGTAAGGGCAAATGTTACACCCAGGATGCTGCGCTCTTCTAGTGAGCGTCGTTTGGCAGTGCCGTCTGTGCAAGTACGGCAGTCCAGACTATTCTCATTTGTAGTTCCACGTTGGTGGAATGAACTACCCAGCACAACCAGAGCAGGGGCGTCCCTCTCTACCTTTAAGAAGCTCTTGAAGACCCAACTCTTCAGAGAGCACTTCCTGTCCTAACTGGCACTTCGACTAGTGCGTAACTTGCAATTACAGCAGTTACATTTCTGCACTTCTTTCTTTCTTTTTTATTTCATTTTGTTATATTTCTTATGTAAAGTAGTATTTATTTATTGTTACACCAGGTTCTATTGCTCGTAGCTTGAATATTCTCTCCCTTGTACGTCGCTTTGGACAAAAGCGTCTGCTAAATGACTAAATGTAAATGTAAATGTAAATTCTAATTCTAGGCTTATTGAATTGCAACCGTGATACATTCCCGAGTTCAGCGACATCGCAAAGCCTCTCAATGATTCTCCTAAAGGTGGCAATGGTGAATCAACAGGCGCCGACCACAAATTAAAATGACAGCGATTATGTTTTCCACACAGTCCTTTCTTATGGCCTTGTTTGGAAAAAGAGGGGATACTTGACAGACTTGACGACTACAGACACCGATTAGTCACGCCAGCAAAATCACGACTCGATTGCTTTCACAAGTACCGCACAAACTGGCACTATGTAAAACCACTGCACAGTGAATAATAGCAAGGAACAAGAGGGGAACGATCAAGCAGACATAGCAGTCAATATAGGCGTCTCTGCATTAGTTACTGACTCAGTGTCTGAAATTATTTTCTGTAACCCTCTAAAATGACCAAAGCATTTTCCCTCCAGCATAAAACAGATGATAAAACTCAATTCGATCTGGAATGTTAATATAAAGCTAACATTGGTAATATGATAATTGTCCAGAACATCAGCGTGCTTAAGCCTTAAGTTAACTTAAGTTTAAGGAACTTTTTCCAGTATTGCTGGCCACTCCCACATCAGTGTTAGTGGACACAGCGAAATCAACATCTAAATGGTACCATCTTTCCCAGACCAAGAGTTTTGCTTGACTACCCGCCGGCTAAATGTTGCATGTTGTACTAACTTACTAAATATGACGGTCATACCTGATGTGTAAGTAGGTCTGGTACGGCCATGCTCGTCTTTATGTTCATGTCCCATGGGTTGTCTGTGTCTATTGTGAAATGTACAGTATTATCCTGGGAATCTGCCTGTGTCAATCAGTGCCCTGCTCTGCCAACTGCCTCTGCTATGCATACTGTCACCAGTTTCCTGTCTCCTCAGATACAGTGGACATGGATGCACCCAGGCTGCTGCACCGACCCCATCCCCATCATCTGGGTCCCAAGAGCACATCGCAGACCAGGAGGATTCTACCATTACCCCCTGACCGTCTCAGTCGCACCCAAGGCGCGGTTACACAAGGTCCTACCATCATCTACGGACTTCCTTCGACCCCTTCTCCAAGCTGGACATTGCCTGCATTACCACTCCATGAACTGAATTGCCCTTGAATGTTTAGGCTCATATATGGTCAATATAGTAGTCTGTGCAGGGAAAGGGTATAATTTGGTAAATTGGGTTGGTGGATGCACAACTATCACTCACAGCTTAACATAAGAGCTGTTGCAACGCAGAGCTGCAGAAGAATTTCCCCTCAAAAAGAACTGAGGTTTCGCTTCTGCCTGTGAGAGAGAAGGGCTAACATCCTTTTTGTGACCAACCCTCAAAACAGTGACGGAATCATTTGCCTCCATTTAATGCAGGGTGTGTCAGACATTCTCCACATCCCTTCACTTCCTTTGTTTTCAGGTTGACGTCTACTCAGCCATGGCATACCATATTGATTATAACAATTCTTCATGTAAAGATCCCTTATGTCTGTTGTTCTTTGGCACTCCACTCTGCCTATGCTCATAGCTGCCATAAAAACTTGGCTGTTGGGATGGTGGGTGACTACGCAGACACTTTAGATTATACTAACTGTTGGATCTGCCGGAATATGCCCTCAGGTTACACTGATGCCCGTCCCATATAACCTTGGAGACGTCCAAGGGAGTGTGGGCACCGGTATCAGGCCTGGTAAGCGCCTTCCTGGCTATCACAGTTATCTTAGCCTTCTACAATTGAACGTCTCTGTATTAAAGTCATCACCATCCCCTCCAAGCCAGTTACTGCTAAGGCCATTTCCTCTGTCAAATCCCCAGCGTAGAAACATTGCATAGGTGTGGACATGGCGGAGAGGCGTCTCATGCACCTGTGGTAGCTTAATGTTATAGTCTTAAGATGTGAATATTTACATATTCAAATAGGGGACTGATGGAAATTGATATTACCATTAATTTATATACTTACCATTTAGTACTAATAATCGGCTTCAGCCTATTAGGCATATTGTTATATTGCACTGGGTGATTTTAGCTTCACTCAAAAATATTTAAATATTTTAACAAAAACAGCAAACAGACTCCTCCTCCCAGTATGTATTACAATGCAATAACAATGCAAGTTATTAGCCTTGGGTGCTGAAACAATCTGAGGACCACCTGCAGTTAGTCTCCACTCACTGTGGTAATTTGGCCTTCCAACGTTACAAATTTGGCCACAGCAGAGGCTTCGTTCAATTGAACCCTCTGGCTTGGGGGGCAGAAGAGGGCTCGCCCCTGTGCTGCCGTATCTTATATATAATGTTTTTTTCGAAACAAAGAGAAATTATCACTTTTTAAGGATAATAGAACTTCTTCTAAAATCTTGCCCATTTCAGTCTCTGAGTGAGGTTTTTAGCTCCTAACTTTTAAAAGAGTTTAGTGTTTTAGGCTACAGAACCTCACACACCAGGGTGACAGTTATACTTGGACTAGGTCTACAGAATTAACCTCATAGCTAGCTCACTGAATAAGTCTAGCCTATTTTAATTTCTAAACCCAAAATGGGTCGATTAACCCTTGTACACTTCTAAATGAACCGTATTAAACAATGTGGATACTTAAGAATACACATATATTCTGTAGCCTAACTTTGTAAATGTAAAGTAGGAGAGCGGATTAACACATACCTTTCTGAACACAGTCTTCTCATGAAATGAAGCTTGCTGAGGAAAAATTAACTATAAAACAATCATGTTTTCTTATATTTGAACATTCATTGGCTCTTTTGGTTGCTGGGGGCCAGAGATTGGCCAGCTGTATACAAACAATCCCTTAGAAATTTGCCAGTTGTCCACAAGATATCCTTTTCGGATGCTTGATAGGAATGAGATTTACGTGGAAAATGAGGAATATGGATACCCTGCCAGGTTCATAAAATTACAGTAACATTTATACACTGATTAGTAGCATACTGTTGACTCTCTAATTGCCATGTAATTCAAAATGTTTGTATTATACTTAAATATAATTGTATTTCAATTGAATTCACTTTAATAAACTGTGGATGAACACCAACATTAACATTAATCTCACATCTGTTTGACTCTCCTTTAAGGCCCCGTCACACCATGACGTTCTGGTCAACGTTCTATGATGTTAGAGGACACGTTGGTAATCGTCCATGGTCGCTGGAATTGCGCCAGAAGAGCTTTGTGTGAAAGCTGGTGAACGCTGTAATCGTTGGTAATCGTCGGTGATCGGAGGAGAACGCTGGTCCAAAAAAAAAGTTTTGAACATGCACAAAAGTTCTCATGGAGATCAGCGTTCTTCAACGTTTCATTTAAACGCTGGAGAACTTTCGTGGAACGTTTTATTAACTTTGCACGCGTTTGGCTATCATAGTCAGTCGTTGGGTAGTGTAGACTGAGTACAGTTGATGCACCCGAAATAACTTATGTGCGCAGCAATCCTGAGACGTGATTTTTAGTTTGGACATGCCTACTAACGTCCTCTTTGATCCAGGGAAATTTGAGCACCTAACCCATCTCTCGTAGGAAGATATCGGCGAAAGTTTTTTCACCAAGGGAAGATCTTGATTTTATCATGTCCCTTCTACAATTAATATGTTATTAACCATACGTGATCAACAAACGCAACTTACATCATTGCAAACGTTATTCTGTGCACTATACATCTACATATTCAATGCTATCATGTCATGCAAGGTCATTGCATAATCTAGCGAAAAGCGGAGTGGAGGGTATAAGCTTGCTTGAGCCAGCATGAAGTAGATGTAGCCTACTGAACTTGAACATAGCTGAGCACTGTTATAGCTGGTGCTGTTCCATGGCAGATGGATATGATATGAAGACTCTTGTGACAGGGACAATGTGTGTGGATGTGTTGATGTTTTCTAATAATAAACATTGAAAAACACAAATTCAGTGTCAAATTTAAATCATTTATTTTAATAACATGAAACCCCAGGAATAACGCCCGTTATTTCGTAAATAATAACAGTAAATCTTCGTCCGAAGACATTGCTAGTGAAAGAGGCTTTGTATTCTTCTTACTTTCAGCAGCATTTATCATCTTCTTACTTGCAGCAGCGCTAGTAGTAGAAGCCCCCCTCACACCTTTTCGTGGTCTTGGCGGCATGATGTTCACTGTTCAGATCAACTGAATCCACTATGATTTTCCAGCGTTTTATACCCGTTTGACCATAAAACCCCCACGCCAGCAAAACGCTTTTCTGTCATTATTCACACGTAAATTACACTCTTAACACGCTCTTCTAAGGTAGTTACTGTAAAAACAGGTGAATCATATATACCATGTACTTACCAATATAAACCAATGAAAAAACAGTTTGTATATTAAGAAAATAAATCACTATTATCCTGTCTCAGTATTCCATGCATGACCCTTTTATCTATCTATACTGAGGGGAGCAAAAATGACACAGACATTTGATTTTGACAAGGGATAATGAAATGATAGTTTAAGACTATTATGTTGTGATTTAAAAAAAACTGAGATCTATTTTCAGAAAATATGTGCAGTTGTAACAAAACTTTAAGTCATAACAGTGCAAAGTTGGCCAGTATTTCACAGTGACTTTATTGCCCATAGGAACAAAACATGTCATACTGATTCATGTCAGTAGAGGGAACCACAGTAGTAAGAATTCAGTTCTAATCCTAAAAAATCACCACTCATATTAAGCACTGTCTTTCACCGTATTTATCTCAAACTAATATAAGGACAAAAGTATTAAGGACTATCCTTTCAAATGGCCACACAGCATCCCATGCATGGCCCTTTTATCTATCTATCTACCCTGAGGTTCTCATTGGTGTGTGTGAAAGTATTTGCACCTGGGAAGCTGTGTTACAGTAATTGGGTTTGAGCTATGATGACATGAGTTCAAGATATTTAATGCCAGTGCTTTCTAAATGATCCCTGGTGCAGCCAGGGATGTAAAAAGGGATTTGTATGTAGCATTTTTCACAAAAGGTTAATCAAACCGAATTCATTAGTGAAGACAAGGGAGGAACAGTATTCATAGTTTTGGGAAATGGGTCTGTCTATTGGTAGATGGTTTCATGATTTGGGATGTTTAGTTAATAGGCCCAGTTATAGTGTTTAAGCAAACGAGAAAAACTGTACTAGAAAGACAAAAGAATGATGAAGGACTACTCTACGCTTTCAAATGGCCACACTGTTGTCCACATTTTTGGGGTCCAGATAGGTGTAGGGAAGCTCCAGCTTCTTGTTCCGCTCCTCAATGTCATCTGACAACTCACTCAGATCCTTTTGAAAGGTTTCAATGAGCGTGCGAGGGACCTCTTCATCATGCAGAACTTCTGGGAAATATCCCAGAGGGTACTAGAGACAGCATGTTAAGATTGAAATCATAAATAACAAATACAGTATATAATATTTTTCATTTAATATCAACATGTTGCTAACAATATTTAACACACCAAGGGCCTCGTTTACTAACAGGATTGTGCCCATTTCAGGCGTAAAATAGCGGGTAAAAACATAAAACCGTATTTACAAATGTGGCACACTTTAGATTACCGCTGCTGGGAGGGTATAAGGGAAAGTGGGTGTTCGTCGCAAAGAGATGGGAGGAGATGCGTAAAGTGCGCCTAATTATGTTAGTTAGTAACGAAACAAGAGGTGTTTCAGCATGACATATCAGCTGCTAAATGAAACCTATGTGCCTGCGAGAAATAAAAAAAATACGAACATCAGAAATGTAATTTTTTTTTAAAGTTTATATTCGATATATCATTTAATATAGGCATATACAAAATTGTCCCACCAGCTAGCTGTTCGGCCACTCTTTACCCAGAATCGCCGCTCATTGTATGGTTTACTTTAAACCGTATTTCCACCCATAGTTCAAGCAAACCGAACGTCTGAAAATTTCAGTTGCCCCTGTCCGGTCCACCCTACAACTCCAGTTTTCAAATGTATCTGCCTAGGGCAGCATTTTTGAAAAGCATTGTTTTCAGTGTTGTTAATGCGCCGTTTTAAAGTAAGGGGTGTCGTGTATTCCTACCAGACTATTTAACGGGATGCTATGGAGCAGTTAACCTGGCTATTAACTATTCTAGCTATCTCTAGCTTAGGGAACCATATTAACAGTTTGCAGTTGCCTGTGTGTGATTAACTCATGTTAATATGTGTGAATATGAACTTGTGAACATACTCGTTAATATGAAGCTGCACAGGCACCCTGAAAGGTAACCATAGCAACCCAGAAACTCAATGTTCGCTGAAAAGTTTAATTTCCCAAAAACAGCTCACCAATAAAAGACAGTCTTGAATTCAAAGTGATCACAACTTTTAATGTGGACGGAAGGGCTAAACGGAGAAATATTTATGAGTTTCTATATTTACCTGGGTTAGTTTGCTGTAACCTCGTGAACCAAAAGCTCTAATTCTAATTTGAGCTCATCATCCATGGTGGAACACGCAGGCTCTTTCTTCCCTATTTTAGCGGAGCGCTAAATAACACTAATGGGCGGTGTTAGGCGCAGATGACGCAACGAGGGTTCTTGTTTGATAAATAGGATGCAAAATACCGTGCGCTATATGCGATTTGGCAAAGGCGCTGATTGCGCTGCGGTTGCAATGCTAGTAAATGAGGCCCTAAGTGTGACAGAACATTGATATTCTGTAAGTGCCCACTGCATCACTGTGTTCACATGATGAACAGAGTGTTTTTATTGTAATATAACAGTAATGTTTTGCAAACCAGACAAATGTACGTAATTTTAGAAAGTCATTGTCATCCAGAGCAATAGAATAGAAAAAAGGCATTCAGATTCATCACATTCGTATTTTTCACAAAAAAAATGTCATCTTAAAACATGTGCCTTGATATTGTACAAACTCACATGGTCTGTTGACTTTGTGCTAAGCAGTTTCAGGAGAGCCATTGCATTCACCGTCGTGCCCACATCAGGTAGGGTCTCCAGCATGGTGTCCTCAGTGGTCTGGCCTTTGTGCTCGGGAGGGGGCTTTCTTAGGGCACTGGGGAAGTTGGGCATCCAGGCGCCAAACTCAAACTGGGGACATTTTAGAAAAGAATATTAGACACAAGATCAAATAACTAAATCCCAAATTCATCTGTGTTCTTAAATGACCTGACAATGTCAAAATGTCATAAAAATTGATAAAAATTCACCAAAACAGTAGAATTGTCTCAAGGCGCTTTACAGAGCCCAGTGCCTGGACCCCCTTAGAGCAAGTACAATGGCGACAGGGGCAAGAAAAAACTCCCTGTTAATCAATAAGAAACCCTAACACCGTGGCACATAAGGGCAGATTCCCACATGTGCCATATTCTTTCCATTTCTTGATGATGGATTTAACAGAATTCAAGGGGATGTTTAGTGCCTTGGAATTTTTTTTTTATCCTTCCCCTGACTTATACTTTTCAATAACATTTTCTCTGAGTTGCTCGGAATGTTAATTTGTCTTCATGGTATAACGGTAGCCAGGAATACTGATTACTGAATACTGACCTCTGAAAGGACCTTCCAGACACAGGTGCGAGCAGCAGCATTCTGTATGAGCTCGGGGCTATAGGGTCTATAGTTAGCCAGATTGTCAGGATCAAGGTTAGGTTTGTTGAGAGATGGTTTGGTCACTGCTATTTTGAATGATTGTGGAATGTATCCTGAAATTAATGAATTGTTCAGTACTTTAAGTAATGTCTCATTTCGTTAGGATAGTGCATGTTTAAGTAGTTTTGGGGATAGGGTCTAGTAGGCACATTGATTAATTAGATGCAAAGATCAGGGAATTGAGTTCAAGGAAGTGCGAAGGATTCAAGGAGTGCACCAGGTTGTGGGGGTGTTGCAGAGGTAGCCACAGTGTATTTTGGAAGGGTTGTAGGGTCATGGAGGGGGAGGAGACTGCGAATATATTCTGAATTAGAATTTTTTTATTGAAAAAGGTCATGAAATAGTTACTGTTAAAGATTATAAGGAACATAATTCAATGATGAATAGTAAGCCGATTTGGCCTCAGAAAGTGCTCATTTATAGTTTAGAAGACTATCCTTCCATGCCAGGTGGAATACCTAAAGTTTGGTGGAGTACCAATCTGTTAGAACCGCAATCTGTTAGAAGGTCGATATGAGATGGGGATGTGCTTAAGCCACTTGCAATGCTAGGGGTAAGAGCTGTGGCAAGTGCGGTTGGTAGTTTTGATATGAATTCTGCTGTAGTCTTGTCAGATAGACAATGGCTGTAGACGTGGGTTACGTCCGATGTTGCATTGAGTTATAATTGCATGTTGAATGTAATTTTTAGGTGATCTGAAAGGGCAGTATTTTGAGGTAGAACTATAGGGTGGTACATTTCTAAGCCATTTGTTAATACAAAGTCAATGATGTGGTTATGGTAATTGGTTGGCGTGTTTACATGATGGGAAAACCTGGGCTTTCTCCTTTGGTGGGGGCTTTCTGAGTGCTGCACTAGGGTAGTTGGACCTCCAACCACCAATGTCAAACTGACAAGGGGTAATTATTTTTCTAAACTGGCCCAAATTGATTCACAGACTTTTTAAAATAAATAACCTGTCCATTGTTGACAGCGGCATGTTGGGCCGTTACAGTGAAGATCACCATGGTGACGAACTTGACGAGATTCTTCACTGCCTGAAAAGTCTCAGGTATTCCTGAGGAAAGGAATGCAGACATTTAAATTATAAACCTATAAGTCACACAATGTCAAAGTGAATCTGTGGAGCATCAGAACACAATAAAATGAATTTCAGTGCTATGTGGCTTTTACTAAAATGTCTTGTACAGTTAGTTCTTTTTTATTTCTATTCTATTTATTTTTAACCCATTTTTCATTACTAATGCCCAGTATTGCTGTGCACACCTGTGCTCTTCCTTTCCTGGAAGCCTTTGGTAAATATCTCCCTGATCCAGCTCTGCAGCTCTGTGTCCTTCTGCACGTCATCATCAGATTTGTAGTAATGTTCTAAGACTCCTTCAACATACCTGCAAACGACCACATGGCTTGGTGTGCAATTTAGAGGTTACATTTTTTTTACAGCCTTACCATGGTGAGGTAAATCTGAAGGAACAGTGAAACAGTGAAATCATATTTGCAAATTTAATTTTCAAATCTAGATTGTTTTTAACAGAAAAAGCGAGATTTGTGTGTACAATATTGTGTACATACTTCTTGATATCTTTCCACAGTCTCATCCCGTCATCTCTGTAGTAGAAGTTCCTCTTGTGTGGTACTCGGGTGTGGTGTTTCAGCGAAACTCTAAAAAATCTAGGGTGCCACCGGTGTATTTTCCCCCCCATGCCTCTCTCATAGATGTTATCAGGCAGACAGAGGGAGCTGTAGGTCAGGGAGGCCGTTGCACGCCTCAGCAACTCTCCCAAGGCCGCACCACCAATGCCTGAATGCTAGGAGTATAAATCATAAGTTATTACTAATAAAGATAAAGAAATAACACATATGTGAAACAAATATGGTTAATGTATGATTAAACATATCCTTGTATATAAAGTTTGAAGTGTACTTACATAGTAATATATATATGTATCACATACAGTATAATATCTATCCTATTAACATGGCTTTGTTTTATTATCTATGCGGTTTGCATACATTGGTAAGGGCTCCATCCTCGGAAATCAGCAGATTTCTCGCCATGATGTTGATCTGGAGTGTGTAACGAGTGTGAGGAATGAGAAGCTACAAAGGGGAAAAAACAGTGAACAGCATGTCAGCTCATGGTATCCTGATTGTTCATAATGGACCATTACATTTTTTTTTAACCTATTTACTTAGTATATGCCGGACAGGATTCTCAACATATCCAAAATCATCTGATCAGCCCATGTGAAGGCCTGTGTAAATTACTCTTTTTAAATTGATCTTGGGTGTTTTCTCCGTTAGCCATTTCAAGTCAAAACCATCTCATGCATGTCAGAATCTATACCTTGAAGAGCGGGTGCATGGTCGGAAGATTCCGCAATGTTGCCATGGTGAACACCTCAGCCAGCAGGTGAGTTCTCAGCAGGAGAAAGTCAACCTTGTGCACACTGAACTCTGCAGCCCGCACGTAGATCTTGGCCAGCTGCCAATCAAACTCTGAGTCGCTGGGCAGGAAGATGGGGTTGTTATCTCCAGCCTTTTGCCCTAACTGTGGAGAAAAGACAACACACACATTAAACTGGCACACCAGTATGAGAGGGGGACATCTGCCCAATTCAATTCAGTTGTACTACTTTAATGGCATCATTATCGATAGACATAGTCTAAAAACGCTTTACAGAGCCCAAGGCCTGAACCCCCCAGAGCAGAGATCCACAAAGTGGATTATATAATATGGACAGGTCCGGTCAGGAGGTACCGTTAAGCCTGTATATTAAAAGGGATAGGTAACCAAATGTTCTTAACATAAACATTGCATAGATTGTTTACCCAGAGTTGCAAATGCTTAAATGTTTTAAAAAACAGCTCTGATCAAATTAAAATATTTCAGTTCAACAGATCAGATACAGAAACAATTTTTGGATATGCAAGAGCTGATTTTTTTCATGAAAGTTAAACTTCAGGCAATTGAGACACTCAATCGTTGGGAGAGGGCTTTCTGGGGGTAGTGATGCAGTTAAGCATCCAACCGCCAAACTCAAACTGAGCGTCTCAATACAATGGTGGTGCAAAGAAATTTTGGATTAATGAAGTGAATGAAATGTATTCAAATGTATTTTGATATTTAAATGAATTCATTTAAATACATTTTGAATTTAATTTTTTTTATCATAGAATGGAATGGAATTAAACCATTGCACTAGAGCAAGCACAATGCGATGGTGGCAAGAAAAAAAACTCCCTTTTAACAGGAAGACACTGATCTGCTTGAGGACGGCCCGGTAGAGAGATTGAAGGAGAAGGTGTGTGTTTCTGCAGGGGGGTCATAACAACCTGCTTGAAGGAAACTAAGACTTGTGTTGATCAGCATGGCTATCACTTAAGTGCGAATTAAAAAGTCCCCTAGAAGTTCAAAACATTATGACCATTTGGTATTATGGTGCATATTTATTCCTCCATTTTGTTCAGTGGAAGAACATTTTGGAATATACATTTCTATAGAAGGGATGTGTTTACCTGAATGGCGATGGGCAGCATCCTATCATGAGGGTCACAGTAGAGCAGGACCAGGGGAGCTGTGAGATACTGCTGTCTGCCATGTACTACATTTCCCACAAGTCCGTCCAACATCTTGTAGTCACACAGGAATATGTTCCCTTTCTGGAGGTTTATGTGTTGTTGAAGGCAAACAAGAAATAGACAGTAAATAGTTTGGAATTAGGCAAACACAATCTGTATTCACCCATGAAGAATGTGATTTTTTGGGTTGATGTAAAAATAATTTGCAATACTATACAATAGTTTGTATAAGGCAACTACTTTAAGTATCAAACTTAGAAGGATAGGCAGCTAAAATTGGTAATTGTGATTATGCTATGGTAAAACATTTAAAGGAATCGCATAAGGACAGCCCTACATCTTTTACTGCAATGGGGATAGATCATGTGCCTTAAACCTCCAGACGTGGGGATAGACAAAAAATATTGAACCTTAAAGAGAGCCGCTGGATTTATAAACTAAAAGCCATTAATTTCCTAGGTCTTAATGACTCTATTGAGATGTTTTCCTTTCTCTTAAAATATTCAAATTGTGCTAAATTATCTAAAGTCTGTTAGAAATGTCATCATACTGGATTTTATCACGGATATTTTCTAACTGTTCATATTTTCTAATATTTCTGGTTGATGTTTTTAGACTGTGCACTTCTCAGCTGTCTGGTTTTCTCCTCCCACTCCAGCTGAAGTATATGAGAGGCTAATTGCTGGAGTAGGATATAGCTTACTGACTGGGACAGAGAATGTTTGCCCTTGCCCTGATGAAGGCCTGATCCTAGGCCGAAACCTGTTGGCAAAAAGTGTTTTTAGAGTTCTAATATGAACTAGCATCTTTATTAAAGCTTTTTATTAAAAAGAAGATTGCCTTGGTATTACCATGCTCTTGTATACTTTTAGTATCATTTTCAAATTCATTTTGATGGTATAGTCATGTGACGGACATATAAGCACATCTGTCTTTCCCACTAGCCATCCAGTTTCCCTATCGTAGTTGGACTGCGATATAACAGATGGGACATGACGTAGTCACAGAACCAATCGAAGCACTATTCACTCACGCCGGAAGGCTGAGATTCGTCCTCTCCTGAGCCCGGCCCCTCAGGAGCCTTTAAGTAGGGATGCACACCGTTGAATCGATCTATGGACGCCCCAGTCAGCGTCCAGGGCATCTTTGGTGAAGCTGTGGGCACGATGGCCTCAAAGTTTGAGGAGTAGCAGAAGAGCCAAGAGGCCTTCCAGGCTTGGATGCCTCGCTCCAGTGGCTCGGAGCAGCAATCCTCCTCGGGACAGACAACCCCGACTCCAGGACAGAAGCGGAGTGGGTTCCGCTCTCCAGCACCCCCGGCCAAGAAGCCCACGCGGCGAGGCTGGCAGAGGCACCCCTTCCGCCCCGCTGCTCAGCCGCCAGCACAGCAGCAGCCAGCTGCGCGCTCAGCCCAGAGCGCAGCCCGCACCCCACGGCAGCATGCTGCTCGCCAGGGGAAGGGCCAGGGCAGACCGCCGGCCACCTGATCCGCGACGGCTGCTGAAAAGACAGGGGGGAGCGGTGGATCCCCCACCGCCTCCACGGAAATCCGCCCGCTGCTCTCATGCACAATTCATGTCAAGCACGGTGAACAGGTTCCCACAAGCACCACATCCAAATGTCACGACCACTGCCCCAGTAGGCGCAGGGTTAAGGCTTGCTTGTGTAACTCCCCCCGCGGTGCACACACTGCACTCGCACCCTCCATTTTTTTTCAAAACCATGAGGGGGCAACCCCAGATCTCGTCCCCTTCCCTAGGCGGAGCGGGCGCAGATCTAGGTTTAGGCACAGTGACCATGAGCAGGTTAGTTCCCGACCTATTCAACTCAAAGCCCAGTCTGGCAGGCTGCGCGGAGAGTTGGCGCGCACGCGCTGCATCACCATGGGTACTAAAAACAATCACAGCGGGTTACGCGAGATTCTGAGGGGTGGTCCAATCAGTGGTGCCGCAGGGACAGTCTCATTTCCACGAAAAGAAATAGACTCCCTGCTCCGAAAAGAAGCGATAAGTGTGGTGCCTCCCGAAGGTGGCAGACTCAGGCTTCTACAGCAGATACTTCCTGGTCCCCGGCCAATATTAGATCTACGTGTGCTGAACAGAGCGCTCATGCCGTTGAAGTTCAGAATGCTGACTCCCCGCCAGCTAGTTCAGTTCATAAGACCAAACGATTGGTTCATCACGATAGATCTAAAGGATGCTTACTTCCACGTCCCGATCCACCCCAAACATCAGAGATTTCTGCGGTTTGCGTTCGGAGGAGTAGCATACCAGTTCCACACACTCCCGTTCGGTCTGGCTTTGGCACCGAGGGTTTTCACAAAGTGCGTGGAAGCAGCCATCGCCCCGTTGCGACAGCAAGGCCTACGCTTGTTCAACTATTTGGACGATTGGCTTCTTTGCGCTCGCTCAAGAGCAGCAGCGGTACAAGACTGCCATCATAACAAGTGTTTGGAAAATCTTCAGCATTTTTAATATTTGAATTTAGAGATTGTTCTAAGTCAATTTGTAAATGATTTACATTAGATTGTGGAGATTCAGTTCTTGGATTTGACCAGTCATGATTCAAGACATAAGATTCCTTTAAGTCCAGATTTCACAATGCTTTTGATAAAGTCAGATGTTAGACTGCTAAATGTAAGACTGTGTCTGTTCACACAATAGTTACAGACAACTCTCACGCATACCACTTAATTCACACTTCAGGTACAGCCGCGCCTGTGACCTTGATGGCCCATTAAGCTGAAATGAACCACACCGAAGCCACATAGCAAGACAGACTTTAAGCATTTGTTCTCTTGTAGATCCTACCAGTAAAACATACCTTAATAAGATGATAACTGCAGAATATGTTTTCTCAAAACAGGTTTTAGCTGCTGAATTTCTGACTTCATCAAATGACCCAGGAGCAATGAATGAATTAAGGAATGCCTTAAATGGTTTGGCATTCAAGTGCCATTGGAATCTGGATAAAAATGGATTTCATGAGATAATTTTGTAACTAACTAACTAACTGTAACTCTGTAAACAGATTGATTCCTTTCTCCTAGGGATGGACACATCTGTCTCCTGAACAAACAAATTAATGTGTGTGTGTGCCTGTAGGCTGGCCAGCCGTCGTATGAATGAATGAATGAACTTACAGGACTGTTTAACCTACATTTGACCACTGACTTTGTCTTTAGGTGAAATTGTTTGAATTGAAGGAGATTTAAAAACGTTTTATTTCTTTCAATCATTCCATTTCTTTCAAACATTCAGCTTCTTTCAAATCCCAAATCAGTTCTTTATTTGGTTAGTATGGGTCTGTGGCCTTTTCTTCTAGATGCAAATGCCCAGACCTTGCAGTTAACAGGATGATGTGATTTAAGCAAACCTGCTTTTGTCTGAGATTAAGCTGTCTGCAGTCTTTCACACCCAATACCAAATGTCTATTGTCTGATGTGTTGAGTATGCTAACAGGCTTCCTGCCTCATGGAGATGTTGGCCGGTATTATCTTTTTCTGAGATCTCGTTACAGACAGTTTTTAGGAATATGGAGAATAGCGATGACGAAAAAGAAGCAGCATCTCGCCAAGGTGTCGAAAGGGGGACAATTCCACAAAGTCAACAGATGAAGGAACAGCAGAATCGTTTGAACTTCAAACAAACGCCATGCAGCATCTGGCCAGGACGTCGAAAGGGGGACAAACTCAGACCACAGCCAACACCCTCAGCCATCAACCCAGATCAACACCTCTGGAATCCACAGGACCACGGCAACACCTGAACCGATGACCACCACTTCCCAAGAAGAGTTGATGGGGACACCTCAAAGAAATGGCAATCTCCTGATATGCTAAGAGATGCATAGGTGGAATGACCCCATAAGGAGCAAAGACCACAGGAGGGGAACAACTGAGAAAAGCCAAGCGTCACAGACACACACACACACACACTAACACGCACAAACACACACACACACGTCCTACCCCCTCTCAAGGAAAGTAAACCCTTGCTTTTAAACAAAGGCAAGACACAATACACAGAGAAGACCACATGAGGCGAAGAACTGAAACATCAACACAAACACACACACACACACACGGACACACTCGCTCACAGACACACACTTAACTGTATCAACCGTCAACCCACATTACAATAAAGTACGGCATGTACACCTCAGTAACCAGAGAGGAAATGTTTTAAGATGTTGTAACAATGTAATGTATCTCCCATAATCCGTTATCTTCTGTTTAATCCTAACATTTTCATTTTTGTTTAGTTCATTTTAGTTAGTTATCGTGTGAGTCCTTAAGTTTTTATTTTTTGTCACTGTTTTGATTTCATTTCCCTGCTGGTTACAATGTACGTGTACTTATTACTTCTGAGAGAATGCCACATTTATGAGACAAAGACTGAACAAAGCCACTCACTCAAGAAAAAGAAAATAGTTAAATGATCTGATGTTTAAGACAGACAGTCTTAAAAAGGGGGACTGAAGGGACCGGTATAGTTAATCAGAATATGCCATAGTCAATATTTCAATGATCTTATACCTAGTTATAATTGTTACTTTTATTTGGATTTAACTAGCATGTAAACAGTTCCTGGGTGAATATACTTGATTTTGACCAGGGGAGTGAGGTGCGACATTGGTCTTACCTCCCCCCCCCAGGTGGATACAAAGAGCCCTGCACCCATGGCTTATTTGAATAGACGGTAACACCCCTAAACTCAGGTTTTTAAGAGCAGATCCCTGAAGGAATAAGTCAGACGAGTCTGAGGTGAAGCTATGAGTGGACGTTCAGGCTTTGTCTCCCTTGGTGGCAGCCATTGTATAAGATTAAAACCTGGACCATGACTGACTAAAATCCAAGACTGGTCTCCATTATGTGGTATAAATTATATCCCATCATTACTTACGTAACCGTGGTTCCCTAAGCAGGGACCAGATATAACAAGAGTTGCGTGTACAGTGTTGCTCTTGGATTAGGTTTTCTACGCTCAGTTTCTTTTCCAAGATCGATTCGACCGTGTGCATCCCTACTTAAAGGCTCCTGAGGGGGCGGGCTCAGGAGAGGGATTGGACGAATCTCAGCCTTCCGGTGTGAGTGAATAGTGCTTCGATTGGTTCCGTGACTACGTCATGTCCCATCTGTTATATCTGGTCCCTGCTTAGGGAACCGAGGTTACGTTAAGTAACCGAGACGATTTGCAACATGTACTTTTATCAGTTCCAACTGAGCTGTTGGTCACGTATGTTATGTAATGCTTCATGGCTCTTAGGTTGTTAGCTTGCTAGCTTCAGACCCAAACTCCTTAATGCTGCTTGTATACACTGCACACCTATGGTGCGTGGTACTGGTAGCTGAGAGGAAAGGTAAGGAGCACCAATGGTCCTCTCAACCTTATTTTTTGTAGTTCTCACTTTCTTTAGAACCTGATTTCATCAGTGCTATATAACACATCAGCCAACAATCGTATTAAATTAGTAGTATAGTGTTCCTGTGGTTCAACTGGTAGAACCATGTGATAACAACCCAAAGGTCATGGGCTTGATAGCCAGGGAGGACACATATTGATGGAGATGATTTCCAAGCACTGTTAATTACTTAAGAATATATGAATCGTGACTTGTATTAATATATTCCTTGTATGAATCATGTGCTTATGAAAGCAGGAACATGGCTTTTATGTGTGCGTGTGTAACTTAGATTATTAGGTGCCACTTAGTCTGCATATGTACAAGAGCATGTTTAGACCAGAGGTGATAAGAAGGGTAGAACTGTGCTTCTTCCAATCTTGTGCAAAACTTCCATCCTTGCCTCGGACGTCAGAAATCCACCACGAGGTTTTCCCTGCTGAACGCTAAACTTTTGTCTATATAAACCTTGTGCAATGTGTTTAATATTGCTTCACTTTCAGCCTTGTGCTGGGAGTGAGCCCGATTGCAATTGTTGTTTGTCTAATAAATATACTTGTTAGGTGAAAATTCACCCTAGTTACCTCACGACTCCGGAGCTGCATATACGTATATTTATTAGACAAACAACAATTGCAATCGAGCTCATCGCTGGGCTAATCATCAGGAACCATATGGAGGAGTTACAGATATTTCCTTAACGCATTTTCTAGTCCCCTGGGCGCAGTTACCTTCCTTAAGCCTGTAAAGGAGAGCTAGTGTCCCTCCTGAAGCTACGCGCTCGGTGGAAAATGACAAGAAGGCCTCTGAAGGAAGGGTATAGAAGGAAGGGTGGCCTCTGGGCGCGGAAACATAGCTAGGGAAAATATTTCTATGAGGCTAAAGGAGACCAGCGAGGAGAGCCAAGAGTGATGGAATTTAATTAGACTATAGGGGGTGGACTTCGAGCTGTTTGTGAGTATATTGTTTGTTTGTTGTAAGTACTTCAGGAGAGCTAGCTCCGGTGGACAAAAGCAAGGAATAAACAATGTGTATATTCCAGTCTCCCACCGTATACCCTTGACTATGCTTTTGTCTCTTAAGGAGACCGGCTTTGTCTCTTAGGTATATTCCAGGAGAGCTACCTCCGGTCCTCTGGTAGCGCTAGAGGACAAACATAGCCAGGAGTTAGAGTCTAATTTCTTTCCTCCTGAAATAATTTTTAGAGACGCTCCTGTGTCTGTTTTTCTGTTTGTGTTATTTTTCTGCAAAGAGTTAGAGTCTAATTTCTTTCCTCCTGAAATATTTTTTAGAGACGCTACTGGATGCTTTTTCTGTAAGAGTTAGAGTCTAATTTCTTTCTTCCTGAAACAATTTTTAGAGACGCTCCTGCATGCTGTTTTCATGTGGGGTAAATGAGAGATAAATCCTCTGGGCCACTGAAGCCTCTTACGGAGAAGTCTCTTAAAGGTCTATCCATTCCCCTTTACCTCGTATTCTCCTGTGGGGTTGATACTAACTGTTTTAGATATACTAAAGAATTTGCTAGAGTTAGAGACACTCCTGGGAGCTGAGGAATTGTCCGGTCTCCTTAAGAGACAAAACATAGTTATTTTTCTGTGGGGTTGGACAAACTTTTTACAATGGGTAAAACACAGATAATTATTGTCGTAATTTATGTTATTCAAAGAACTGATTTCGCATTACTGAGATGCCTTGACCCGGAACCAGTAGGGGACTGATCACCCCAGGGAAATTCCCTTGCCCCAACCTCCTCACAAAACGAGAGCGACGGGGGACCTCTGGTCGGGCTCGGGTTGACTCAGCATGGCGATCTCAAGAACAAACTATGAGAGTCTGAAAATAGAAACATAACTAACCCTAGTGTGGAGATCAGACAAAGGTAATAGATTAAGTTTTGCTCTCGCAGCCTCATATCACCATTGAGCGCTGCGTGACATTTAACCCAGCTACACTTTTACTTACAGCAGGGGATGGTAATCCACATGATTGTGTAGCAAAGACAGATAAAAACTATCTGATATGCCTTTTCCAGAAGCTGATTTAACTATTGTTTGTTGATAGTTCAAGCAAATAAACCTTGAATGCACAGCCACTTCTTCCACACTATTCCGCACAGGCAGCGGAACTAATTGCCCTGATTGCGCTTCGCACACACATGGGTCATTCCACGCCAAACGGGACAATTAAAGGAAAATTCCCCAATCAAGTCTCCAGCTTTAACATTGAGCTTTCCAAAGGTATTCAAAGATGCTGCAACAAAGCGTAAAGTAAAATTTCCGTGCAAATTCAAGCACCCCGAATACTATGATATACCCAAGCCACACCCTTGGGAGTCCATAATCTTCAAGTAATGGTATCATATTTTAAGCCTAGAAAGTTTGAAGGAGCTAGCTTAAATACTTTTCTAGTAATAGCAATTTGAAAATGGCTCTTCAGAAAACGCTGATCAAAAAGGGTCTCAAGTACAGGCACCCCCTCCCCCCTAAAACATCTTTTTGTGACAAAACTATTGGGAGTAGAGAGCTAATATTTTGGACTATACCCATTAAGAAGTGTATGAACAACCTTAATTTTTTTCAGCCAAATCTGAGACGGTCGAGTGGGAGCCATTGTCCCGTTTGGCGTGGAATGACCCACATGCAAAAGACCCGGTTTTAATTGGAAACCACAAAGCAGACAAGGCCACTAACCAGGCCACACTGCCACAACCATCTGACACATACATAATTGAAGAATTAGTTCTCACAATGCTAAAAGATATGCTGCAATATTGAGCCATGGTGAAAACATGCCTCAATAAGTGGGGATAGTAAGCATATATATTTTTGTCCCTATATATATTTTATGAAAAATATGTTTAATCATTAATGTTTTATTTTATTGAGTTAAATCCAAACTATTAAAAGCAAATTGAGAATCCTAGAGTGAAATTGGTGAAATTAAGCATGCATGTTGTTATCACTGTTTGAAATGAAGAATCTACACTCCCTCATGTTACGAACCCAGCTCACGGGCACGAAACAAGAAGGGGAGGCCACGCAGAATTTAGGATAATAATAATAATAATAATATATTTATTAATGATTTACAAGTTTATATAGTTATCTAATAATTATAGCAAACGTGTGGTGAAGATCAGTGTTGTGAAGAGAAACAAAAGATGTAATGTAAAGTCAGGTAAATGGTAATATAAACAAACGACGACGATAATCCAAAACCAACGACAATCCAAAACCAATCTCTATCCAACTCCGATGACCAACCCAACGCTCCCCCGACTGCCATCTGATCAGGGCTTTTGTAGCCCAACCAATCATGAGTTACACCTGGGGTACACCTGCTTCCCATTACCTGCTAATGAAACAGAGACAGAACAGATATGCAAATATCCTGGGGCGGGGCCTAGACCCGCCAGGGTCGTAACACTCAGCACTCAAACCATTTGCTGAATCAGACAAAGAGATTGAATATACATTTGCAGAATATGGCAAAAATGTGAATTAGCAAAATGCTCTCAGAACTCGGAACCTGTGAGGCTGAAACCAAGGTTGGGCCAGGAAATTGGGTCCTAATCAACATCCTTAAAAGAAAACATAGCCACTCGCCGAAGTGGGACAGACCATACCAAGTGCTACTGTCAACATCTAGCACAGTCAAGATAGTGGAGAGAGCCACCTGGATACATCTTACACATTGTAAATGAGTAAACCTGCCTTAGAAAGAGACAGAGAATAAGAGCTGTTGTCCTCTACAGTTTTCCCAAGGCCGACCCACTGTGACAGGAAGTCCAACCTACACAGGGGGGGAGGGGGGGGGAGAGAGAAGAGCCTAATGGAGACTGGGAGGGAGGAGCGGGGGAAGTCATGGGGAGTTAAAAGGGAAAAATGAAACAATGTGTGGGACTTTTCATAATAACTGCGATAATAACTGTACTGCTCTACATTTTGGGACTGTTAACATATTGATCACAACAGGCACCGGTCTTGGTCAAATATCCGCAATGGGGCCTGGCCAAAGATCATCCATGGTGGGGGAACCAGACTGCCCAAACACACTTTAACCTGTGAGGGTGCTACATTTTCCTGCCCAGTAATGTTCAACAGCCGATGTGTTCCGCAGAATACCTGATGGGGGAACAAGGCCTTCAAGGAGACAGCAACGAGGCCTTGTTTGAATGTTATCTGAAGCCTAGGCGAGATAATGACACACACACACAGTCAACACCCACTATGTTGGCCTACAAATGCAAAGTATTGTAAGATTCATGATCAAGCAGCTGCTGTGACCACCAAAAGTTGGCCAGCAGAACATCCAAAATGGTAATCTTATCATGGTAACAAAGGAAAGGTCCCCACACTGGATTTGCTCAGACACCTGGGATCAGGAAGCAAACTAAGGTGTGAGTGACTGCAATTGATCATAGTATGGGAATGGGGGTAGGCCATTGAGAACCATCTCAGTCAGCAGGTCAGAGAAACCTGATTATAATACAGAACAACAAAAGGTTGCCAGACCTGTTTGCATTACAAGGCTAGCTCATTTACATTACTAGGAGGTGTCTTAAAACTATATATATGGCTAGAATTGGAGATGCTTGTTGTTCAGACTTACACCGCTGAATCCGGAGGATGTTCTACGTGCTTCGTTACTGCACTTTACTGGTATAAAGATTGCTGCATCAGATACAAAGAAACTTCCTTCATTTCTTACAGTATACAAATGTGTGGTGAGAAATTTGATGACATTTTAAATGATTGAATTATGATGATGTGGAGTGATGCTCAGTAATGATCTCTGTTCCAAAAATCCATGTGATGAAGCTCAGAGTGATGATTTTGAGGTTATCCATTGAAACGGATAAAAGGAGAGACTGATGGAGATAATTTCCAAGCACTGTTAATTACTTAAGAATATATTAATCAAGTGCCTTAGTGAATTTTCACCTAACACATATGCAATCTGAAAAATGCATGATTCTACTGTATTGTAAGCCACTTTGGATAGAAGCATCTGCTAACTGAATAAATGTAAAAGTGAAGGTATTGATTCCTTCCACTGCCAAACTGTTGTGTGACTGATGTGTAGCCTACTGTCATCTCATCCATTAAGGTGCTTTCTCCAAAAAGGCCTTATATTTATAAGGCAACTACTTTTGGTATCTTGTTCAATTTATGTGAAGGATAAGACACAAGATAAACACATGTGTCTTTCCCACTAGCCATTCAGTATATGCACCATGTAGTTTTATCACCATTATCAGTACCAATTTTGAGCCTACCCTCATTTCCATCTCCAATCCGGTCCATCCTATCAATATGTTATTGTGAAAGGAGTCTTCGACCATCTCCTCTGTGACGGGAAAGTTAGCTGGCAGCCTGTAGCAGCGCCGGATCATCATGGGGTTGAGGCCATTCAGCAGCTGGTAGCCAAAGAACTCGTCCTCATCCCAGTGCTTCTTAATGTATTCTACAAAGAATGCTGTGTCAGAACATATGCTACAGGTACAAACAGTACTTTCAGTTTTTCAGTACAGTGATTCTGAGCAGGTAATTTAAGATGATTTAAGTTGAAGATGATTACCAATGGTTGTGTTTCCGTTTTCACAAAGGATTGCGTCCAGATGGCTGATGCTTTTCCATGATCTTCTGCTGTCAGCTAATCCTTTCAGCTTCAGAGAAGCTAACCTACACAAAAAATACATTGGTACACAGTCCAAACATTGGCCCTCATTCTCGAACATTTTCTGAAGTTTCTTCTGAAATGTTTCTTACGGGCTTCGGAAAAACAACGTAAGCAAAAGACATCCGCCAAATTCATGCACGCTTGAAAATGTGGTCCTACGCAGCAGAAGTTTTGTGGGCTGTGCTCCCCCGGAAGAGTTTTCTTAAATTGAAAGCGCGTTCTCGTGCTCCTGAATTTGCATACATACACGCCCTGCCAGCTCCTTATAAGGGCACGCGACCGTAGTGACGTGTGCAGTCGGAATCGACCGAATCTACACGAAAGCAACAGCAGTGTTCGTGTACATTACATTTAGTCATTTAGCAGACATTTTTGTCCAAAGCGACGTATAAGGGATAGAACAGTCAAGCTACGAGCAATAGAGACCTAGTGTAACAATAAATACTACTTTACATAAGAAATAGAAAAACGAAATAGGAAATAAAAACGAAGTGCAGGAATGTAACTGCTATAAGTGCAAGTTAAGCACTAGTCGAAGTGCCAGTTAGGAAGGGAGGTGCTCTCTGAAGAGTTGGGTCTGCAAAAGCTTCTTAAAGGTAGAATGGGACGCGCCTGCTCTGGTAGTGCTAGGCAGTTCGTTCCACCAACGTGGAACTACTTGAAAATTCTGGATTGCCGTACTTGCACAGACGGCAGTGCCAAACGACGCTCACTAGACGAGCGCAGCATTCCGGTGTAGTGCTTTTATTTATTTTATGACATCACGGTGCCTCGTAGAATCATGACTATAGGCCTACATGTGAAACGTAATTGTTAATGATACTTTAATCCGAGGATCTGTAGAGTTGATGTGAACGCAATCACCAACGATTTCTCACAAATTCATTAACACTGAGAGTTTTCTTAAATGCGATTCCTCAAAAAACCACAAGATGGCCTACGGGGCCATCTTGTGGTTTTTTAAGGAATCACATTTGAGAAAACTCTGGCCGAGTTACGACTGCTATTTCGAGTTCGGAAAGTCTTCTGAAGTTCAGAGCAAATCCCAGATGAGAAAACTTTCATGAATGCCAAATGTTGTCCTAAATCCAATTCAGAAGAAATTACTCTTAAATTCCTCTTAACTGCGTTCGAGAATGAGGCCCATTGTGAGTGGAGCTCAACTTGATACACTACCTATGATCCATCTTAACTAACTGTGAGCATCTTTGTAGTTACGTTTAATGTATGTATTATATTATTACTGTCTTCAATAATGCAAGGCTGTTTTGCAAATGCTCTATATTGCTTTGCAAAATACAGTAAATATACATGGTTCATGCTTTTAAATCACCACAGTTCATTTTAAAGTAAAGCATACTTCAAATTAAATCTAGGTATACATATTTAGCATTTCCACCAATGCAATCTATAGCATAAATAAAAATGAGACTAAAAACACACTACAGCTGACCAAAGCAAAATTTGAAATTGCATTATAATAATAATAGACAGTATTACACTTACTCTACCCCATACCCTATGTTAGCATTTATATACAATACATATTACTTCCACCACCGATGTATGTATCATACCACCTGATGTCTGTATATACATTATGTATATCTACCAAATGCATGCTGTGTACAACACTTGTTGTTTCCCTTCCCCTTCTGCCACACAACCCTCCCCCACACCCCTATCCTATTTCCACCCGGTTAACCTCAAGCAGATGGGTCCCCCCTTATGTGCCATGGTTCTGCTTAAGGTTCCTTCCCAACTAACAGGGAGTCTTTCCTTGCCCCTGTTGCCATTGTGCTTGCACTAAGGGGGGTCCAGGCTCTGGGCTCTGTAAAGCGCCTTGAGACAATTGTATTGTAATGGTGCTATATGAATAAAATTGAATTGAATTGAATTATTGTATCTATAATGTCACCTATACCAACTTAACTCTTCTGCGATGCTTGGGTCTGTATGTAAACCATACATTTTCACGGCATGATTAGTGGAACTACACAAAGTCTGATGGTGAACATTTACCAAAAATATGAATAACATCTGGCAAATCCATATAGTTTGTAATTGAGTGTACAATTGAGTTGAGTGCAGTCTTTGCCATGAATGCTAATGGTTGTTGTTGGTCCAGTTGACCTGTGAACAGTCAGCTTGTAACAAAAAGATGAACACCACAGGAGGGTTGGAAAAATGCCTTAAGCACTTACTGCTTTCCTGCCGTGTAAAGAAACTCGATTTCCTTCATGTAAGAGAATTGGATTTCAGCAGGCAGAGCAAGGGCAGATACACAATGGTTAACGTGGGGCATGCCCTCAGCATACATGTCCCACCTGTGAGCAAAATATACAGCCACATTTTAAAGCAAATCATTTAACTTAGTTTAATTTAATGCAGACACTCGTTAACTCTGCCCTCGCTGCCCACTAACCTAAATTCCTTCTGTCGATTCTGTAGCTGCGTCTTCCTATGGCTTTGGGCTATTGGGTTGGTGTCCTCGAACACAAGCGAAGCTGAAATGGAAATGTGTGCAGGGTAACATTAATTGACAATATGAATACTTTGTTTATTTTCACAGGAATTGTTAAACACATTTGTCCGAAGTGACTTACAAAGCATTTTTGAAAAGAATGTATACTTTGTACACATTATTCCTTGTTCATTGGAAAATGAGTCATCATTAATGTGATGTTTTTTTTCTTCTTTTAATAGAAATGCTTGTGAGTTGAGCCAAGGGATAAATCACAGTCTTCTGAGATATTTATATTCAAAGACATATTTTTTAAAAATATAACACATGAATAAGAACTACATATTGTATAGCCTACAGCTGCAAGGCATCACCCAAAGAACTTACAAACAAATATATCGGTATGTTAGCCATGCAATCTCTAGTCCTGACTCTATTCACGACCATATCTAAGCATAGGACACTTTTTACATTGTCTCTTTATCACAATAAGACACACTGTTTGGTTACAAACAATATACAAAAGTGTGTTATATACAATCGTGTTGAGTGTGTACATTTCAAACACATCACTTCTGGAACAAGTAGGCTACACGGGTAAACGTGGATTCTAACCATGATGTGAAATGGGAGTGCTTACCTTTGGCCTGTCTTACAACAAGTCTCTCCTCACAGCCAAGCCATCGATAGCATGGGAACACAATCTCGTCATCTTCGGGTGTCCTGACCAAGATCTTGTCGCAGAACCACTGCATGTCAAGACCCATAAATGGGTCGCAGTAGAGCTCGACATGAATGAGCTCTCCTAGGGACGCTTCGCACTCTACCCTACGTGTTTGCTCCTGATTAAAAGATAATTTAGAGTAAATAATCGTTTGCATATCATCCTTCATACAATGTTTATTCTCACTCTTATAAATATTTCTCATTAAAGGTACGGTCTATGATTTAAAAAGTGTTTTGAATCAGAATCATGCACATCATCTTAATAGACATAAAACTAGCGAGTTAATCAGTTAACTGTCAACAACAGATATATCTTGCAAATACCAACACAATTAAGCTACTGTTTTAACAGTTTAATTTTTTTTATTTCTTTGGCAATGTTTTGATACGGGTGTCATTCCCAGAGAGTTTCCAGATCAGAAAACTACATCCTTGTAAAACAGGAACACGTTGACACAAACACTTCTTTTTTTTCATCTGTGTTTAGCACACTGAGAAAAACAGTATTTGGGTTTCAGGGTGCCACCTTTCTATATGTTCACTTGTTCTGTCTAGTGGGGAGTTCTTTTGTCAGGTATGTACATGTGAGTTGAATTCAGGCTATAGAATTTGGTCCTCTGTTAATAAGGGGTTAATAAGGTTTTTTTTATCTAGAGATTTAGAATTTTGTATTGTATTTATTTGTATTAATACCATTTTTATATTGGATTTTGAATTTGTGTTCCATAATCTGCATTCTTTTGTTCGACTTATGGTTTGCTTGATCCTTTTCAAGATTTAATAAACCCATATGGCACTTGAACACTCACTCTGACTCTGAGCTTTTGGCCACACCCACCTAACCCAGTGCTCAATCCGCCACAGACCACTGTCATTGGCAACGGGCTTTGTACTTGTTTACTTCACATAACAGAAATTCGTGGTAAATTTGGTAACTGTGGCAGACGCAAATAACTACACCATAACGTGGGGTGGAGTTTCCTCTGCCAAGTCCATTAATTTCGTCTAGCCTCATGTGGCAATTCAAAGGGTGTTATTCCACTTATACCCTGGTTGCCACATGTGTATTTGGCATGCATGTATAATCCACAAAAGAAGCATTTGGTTCTGTATGAAAATAAGCCAACCTGTTTAGTTTGTGACACTTCTTTCTTAAGTCACAGACAAGGATAACGTTGTGTACATTGCTTAGTTACATAGGGTGACCAGACGTCCTCTTTTACCCGGACATGTCCTCTTTTCGAGACCTAAAAGGGGGCGGGGTCATCTGCATGTGAAAAATATGTCCAAAAACTGTGTCGCGCAACAAAGTGTCCTCTTTTTCACAAACTCAAATCTGGTCACCCTAAGTTACAGTTGGTTCCACTGTCGCTAAGCCCAAATCTTTTAGCTTCCTAGCTAGCTACTGATTCTATTCTTGCAAGTTTGCCAGCTTCCTAGTTCTCCAGATAACGTGTTATTTAACCACGGAATTCACATAAACTCACTTTAGTAGCCTCTGTCTATGTTATTAATTATGGTTGTTACAGATACCATTCCAAGTTTCTGGCATTCCCTGTCACACAGTATGGTGATTAAACTTTAAAGAGCATATCTCGTCTCGGGGTACAAGACAGCCTTTAATTCCATCTGACAGAGAAAGTAATTGTATTCGTAAAAACACATTCAGCCATAATACAGTTAAATGATTGATAAGAAAGCAACAATGGTTTTAGAAAAAAAAACTCCTTACTACAGCTTTAAAGTATTCACTGTATCGTTCCACAACTTGGCTGTTCTTGGTTTTTGTAAGATTTTTGCTTACCTATCATGTAGTTAGCTTGCTAGTTTAAGTTGCTTTAAATAGGTGCACGTACCGATCCTTCTGAGAAATAGAAAAGATTCATATTCTTCTCCTCACTCTCAGCCTCAGTACCACACAGTTGGATGTAGACATAGCTAATGGTTCCAGCGAAGGGCCTTGCTCCAGTGTGCACTGTTACTGTGTAGGTCACCATGGCTGTTCTGCAAAGTAATGGACAATGATTCCTGAGAGAAAATACTAACATGATAAAAACAGCAAAGAATCCACATGAAGTCTAGAAGTCATGAAGAAAGTGAGTGATATATATATATATATATATATATATATATATATATAAAAGAGAGAGAGACTCACCTTTAACTGTAAGAGAAGTCACACTGTTATTGTTGTAAGACGTGTAACAAAGAGAGAGCTGTCTATGGTCGAAATAAATCTTGAAAGTGAACTTGCAGTCAAAGGCATTCTCATAGTACACTGGAGAAGGCATGTGAGGATTTTATTTCCTGGTAAGTATTAGGTTACGATTATGAGACAGTGGTTAAAGTGCAATGTGCACAAGCCACACCTTCATCAACTACTGATGACTTTGCAACTTGCTTTACTGAAAAAGTTGCCGCCCTTAGTAGGCAATTATCAGTCTGGTACTGAGGGGTTATATGCGTGAGGGATGCCAGTGTGGGCATGAAGTTCATGAGTGTGAAGGGGTGATCAGCCAGTGTGGATGACTGCTGTCACTGAATGAATCTTCAAACATCACACAGTTGTGATATCATAATCATAATCGATTGATTAACATACTAAATTATTTTTTAAAGATTAAGCTCTGATAGGGTTTTGTACACATAAGATCCATTTATAAACTCCAGGACAGGGCAAGAATTATGCTTCAGATAAGACAAATGCACCACACCCATTAAAGGTATGTAGCTATTCCTCTGCACAGACTATCATGTTAAAACATCTTAAAACACACAAACAGAGCGACTAATGCAGAGGAAAAACAGCTGTATTTTAGTTTACTAAAATGGCATCCCTATCAAATTAGAAAGATTTTAAGTTCATTATATTGATTAAGGTCTAATAAGCTTGTGTGGGCTGTGAACTAATATGACCCACTTCATGCTTTATAAACACTCCAAAAGATAGAAGAGAGAGAGAATGCATCCCTTCTAACACATAGAGTCTTTAACAGTTGCCTAAGCCACAGGTCCCATTGTGGCAGGTCAAGGAGTCTCCTTTCAAAGTAAATAAATAAGTATGTTATCTATGCATGCAAAACATGTTTTTCATGAAAAAAAAACAGAATGGAATTAATCCAGGTTCTTAAATAGCTTTAATGATTGAGGTCAAACCAATGCTCAGGAAACACCATAATCTTGAGTCAAGGAAAGTGTTAGACAGTGCAGGTAATACATTCCTAAGAATATAAAGATAAATTGGTCAAACCTGTGAATAGGTTATTCATTAGTAATTATTATTATCAATAATAATAATAATAATAATAAAAATACGTCACATTTATATAGCGCTTTTTACAGTTCTCAAAAACGCTTAAAATAAAGTAATTAACAAAAGATAACAAAAATAAAAGGGTATTTAATAACAACCCAGTTCTCTTGGCATTTTACTTGGCGCTGTGCCACTGTGCCCCGGGGACGTGACAAGGCAGTATCAGTTCTCTCCACAGTGTTGCCTCCTCTATGTTTGAACCCTTCAGCTGTTGCTCTCACACCGGTTTGTCTAGAATGTTACCAGAGATGTTGATAACTATAAGTCTCTGCCAACTTCCTGCTATTCCAGTCACAACTGCTAAAAAAACATTCTACAAGGAAAAGGGAATTGAATATTGCTAATTTCCTGTTGTTTCAGACATGAACTAAGTGTTAACATCCTTTTGTATCATCTGACTCTGTAACCCATATCCCTGCATCTGTACTCTGTCTTTGTCTCACTCAGATCTCACCCATTGGCATCTGAACCCCCCCCCCCAGATATTCTCCTTCCTGCTATCAACCCCCCTTCACCCTTTGTCCTCTGTTCTCTACAAGGAAGAGGTTGACAACGCCACTGGCAGTAGGAAACTTTTTTCCACTTTCAAGAATGTCCTTAATCCTCAACCACCAGCCACCTCCCTCTCTGCTGATGACTGCAACTTTCTTTACTGAAAACGTTGTCGCCATTAGAAGGCAATCCTCCAGTCCTAAACACACTTCACCTTATCTGGACATTGGAGCATCGTTGGATTCATTCTGTCCTCTCAAAGAAGTCTCTATGCTCTATGTGGCTCAGTGTGCAAGAACCACACCTTCATCAGCTGTGTACAGTTGTACACTACCTGTGGGATGAAGCTGCATGGTTGTGGTCTTCTCTTCCCAGATCGTAGCCAGGAGGCTACAAACCACACTTGAATGAACACACTGATTATCATGCATGACCTTTAGGTCTTATGTATCAATCTGTATGTTTACTGTTGATTAAAACAAAATGGGAATAATGACATTCTTGCTGCTCTCAGATTACTCATGCAGATTTTGTTCTGAATGATAGCATAGGTAGCACTTTGGGATCAGTCTTTTTTTGAAAGTGTGAAGGCATGACAAACTAAAATCCTTTAACATGGGGAAAATATGAAACCTATTTGCCCTGCTTTGTTTCAGACCTCCAGTGTATTTCATGAGAACAACCCAGTTCTCTTGGCATTTTACTTGGCGCTGTGCCACTCTGCCCCGGGGATGTGACAAGGCAGTATCTGTTTTCTCCACAGGGTTGGCTCCTCTATGTTTGAACCCTTCAGCTGTTGCTCTCACACCGGTTTGTCTAGAATGTTACCAGAGATGTTGATAACTATAAGTCTCTGCCAACTTCCTGCTATTCCAGTCACAGCTGCTAAAAAACATTCTACAAGGAAAAGGGAATTGAATATTGCTAATGTCCTGTTGTTTCAGACATGAACTAAGTGTTAACATCCTTTTGTATCATCTGACTCTGTAACCCATATCCCTGAATGTGTACTCTGTCTTTGTTTCACTCAGACCTCACCCATTGGCATCTGAACCCCCCTCACCCCAGATATTCTCCTTCCTGCTATCAACCCCCCCCCCACCCCCCCTTTGTCCTCTGTTCTCTTGATCACTATCAGTTTCTGCCAACTTCCTGTTATTCCAGTCACAGCCATTAAAAAAAACATTTTACAAGGAAGAGGTTGACAACGCCACTGGCAGTAGGAAACTTTTTTCCTTCTTTCAAGAATGTCCTTAATCCTCAACCACCAGTCACCTCCCTCTCCGCTGATGACTTTGCAACTTTCTTAACTGAAAACGTTGTTGCCATTAGAAGGCAATTCTCCAGTCCTAAACACACTTCACCTCATCTGGACATTGGAGCATCATTAGATTCATTCTGTCCTCTCAAAAAAGTCTCTATGCTCTATGTGGCTCAGTGTGCAAGAGCCACACCTTCATCAGCTGTGTACAGTTTTACACTACCTGTGGGATGAAGCTGCATGGCTGTGGTCTTCTCTTCCCAGATCGTAGCCAGGAGGCTACAAACCACACTTGAATGAACACACTGATTATCATGCATGACCTTTAGGTCTTATGTATCAAACTGTATGTTTACTGTTGATTAAAACAAAAAATGGGAATAATGACATTCTTGCTGCTCTCAGATTACTCATGCAGAGTTTGTGCTGACTGATAGCATAGGTAGCACTTTGGGATCAGTCTGTTTCAAAAGTGTGAAGGCATGACAAACTAAAATCCTTTTACATGGGGAAAATATGAAACCTATTTGCCCTGCGTTGTTTCAGACCTGCAGTGTATTTCATGAGAACAACCCAGTTCTCTTGGCATTTTACTTGGCGCTGTGCCACTGTGCCCCGGGATGTGACAAGGCAGTATCAGTTCTCTCCACAGTGTTGCCTCCTCTATGTTTGAACCCTTCAGCTGTTGCTCTCACACCGGTTTGTCTAGAATGTTACCAGAGATGTTGATAATTATAAGTCTCTGCCAACTTCCTGCTATTCCAGTCACAGCTGGTAAAAAAACATTCTACAAGGAAAATGGAATTGAATATTGCTAATTTCCTTTTGTGTCAGACATGACCCATTGGCATCTGACCCCCCCCAGATATTCTCCTTCCCGCTATCAATACCCCCCCACACACACACACCCTTTGTCCTTTGTTCTCTATAAGGAAAAGGTTGACAACGCCACTGGCAGTAGGAAACCTTTTTTCCCACTCTCAACAATGTCCTTAATCACGTTATCACGTGACAAGGCAGTTTTGGTTCTCTCTATTCCATTCACAGCTGATAAAAACATTCTACAAAGAAAATTGAATCGAATATTGCTAATTTCCTTTTGTCTCAGACATGAACTGAGTGTTTACATCATTTTGTATCATCTGACTCTGTAACCCATATCCCTGAATGTGTACTCTGTCTTTGTCTCACTCAGACCTGACCCATTGGCATCTGACCCCCAACCCATATATTCTCCTTCCTGCTATCAACCCCCCCCTTCACCTTTTGTCCTTTGTTCTCTACAAGGAAGAGGTTGACAACGCCACTGGCAGTAGGAAACATTTTTCCACTTTCAAGAATGTCCTTAATCCTCAACCACCAGTCACCTCCCTCTCTGCTGATGACTTTGCAACTTTCTTTACTGAAAACGTTGTTGCCATTAGAAGGCAATTCTCCAGTCCTAAACACACTTCACCTTATCTGGACATTGGAGCATCGTTAGATTCATTCTGTCCTCTCAAAAAAGTCTCTATGCTCTATGTGGCTCCGTGTGCAAGAGCCACACCTTCATCAGCTGTGTACAGTTTTACACTACCTGTGGGATGAAGCTGCATGGCTGTGGTCTTCTCTTCCCAGATCGTAGCCAGGAGGCTACAAACCACACTTGAATGAACACACTGATTATCATGCATGACCTTTAGGTCTTATGTATCAAACTGTATGTTTACTGTTGATTAAAACAAAAAATGGGAATAATGACATTCTTGCTGCTCTCAGATTACTCATGCAGAGTTTGTGCTGACTGATAGCATAGGTAGCACTTTGGGATCAGTCTGTTTCAAAAGTGTGAAGGCATGACAAACTAAAATCTTTTTACATGGGGAAAATATGAAACCTATTTGCCCTGCGTTTTTTCAGACCTGCAGTGTATTTCATGAGAACAACCCAGTTCTCTTGGCATTTTACTTGGCGCTGTGCCACTGTGCCCCGGGATGTGACAAGGCAGTATCAGTTCTCTCCACAGTGTTGGCTCCTCTATGTTTCAACCCTTCAGCTGTTGCTCTCACACCGGTTTGTCTAGAATGTTACCAGAGATGTTGATACCTATAAGTCTCTGCCAACTTCCTGCTATCCCAGTCACAGCTGCTAAAAAACATTCTACAAGGAAAATGGAATTGAATATTGCTAATGTCCTGTTGTTTCAGACATGAAAGTGTTAACATCCTTTTGTGTCATCTGACTCTGTAACCCACATCCCTGCATGTGTGTCTTTGTCTCACTCAGACCTGACCCATTGGCATCTGAACCCTCCCCCTCACCCCAGATATTCTCCTTCCTGCTATCAACCCCCCCCCCACCCCCCCTTTGTCCTCTGTTCTCTTGATCACTATCAGTTTCTGCCAACTTCCTGTCATTCCAGTCACAGCCATTCAAAAAAACATTTTACAAGGAAAAGGTTGCCAACGCCACTGGCAGTAGGGAAATTTGTTTCCACTTTCAAGAACATCCTTAATCCTCCACCTCCAGTCACCTCCCTGAGCTACAGCCCCTTTAAGGCACGGTTATGCCTGAGCTACAGCCCCTTTAGGCACCGCTAGGACTGAACTACAGCCCCTTTAGACACCGTTAGGCCTGAGCTACAGCCCCCTTAGACACCATTAGGCCTGAGCTACATCCATTTAAGGCAGGGGTTTTCAACTGGTTTTGTGTCATGGACCACCATTCTGACTAGAAAGTAATCCGCGGCCCACTGATGTGCCAGTGATTCTCAAAGCATTTTACAGTCCCGTACCCTTCTTTTCATGTTTGTTACCGCCGCTGCCACGCCCCCTCCCCCCGCATACGTATTCTGCCCATAACACAAATTATCAGGGTAGACCAAAATATGCATCTACGACTGCGTTACTGTGTGGCCACGCAGTTGTTGACGGATTTGTGAACCTTTAAGCCCAATTTATACTTAGGTCGCCGACACTTTTAAAATCGTCGCTGACAGAAATGACGTCATGGTCGACACTTTTAACTGTCGCTTGGAAGTGTCGGCTACCAGGAGAAATTTCTACTGGCACTGATGTCGTCACAGTGGCGCAACGTAGTTACGACGGGCCCTGGTGCAGGCTATTATGACGGGCCTTAGTCAGTGGCGTAAAGTAGTTATGATGGGCCCTATAGTTCATGCTAGTTACTAGTCATGAGCCGCACACACACACCATTGGCGTATATATATTTTAACAACATTGTGTTGGATTTTACGGTTGAATTAGTTACTTTGGCTATTGTATTGGGAAAGTAGACAAGTCAACGAGAAAGCAATCAGAAACATGGATAGTGCTTTGAAGTAAACAGATGGTCAAAGTGCTGAAACATTCTTAAAACACTGATGAAAGGCATTATTTGGTACGGCAGCACACACAGCAGCTTTACCCGGTGCCATGTCAATGTTCCAAAAGCTCAGCATTCCGAAAACTCGGTATTCCGAAAATATGCTAATTTGTCCAGATACCAAAGTTATGGTAGGCCTATACCCCGACAACACAAAACTCATTAGTCCGACAGCCCGCTGTTCCGAAATTGTTAGCACAGCAACGTGAACCACTATAGCCCACATGCACATCCCAATTAATTGATTACACAATCATAAACATATAAATGCATTTATTTCACAACATGAATTTTAATTCAGAATATTATTATACACACAAGGCATTTGCATTGCGATGATTAAAAAAAACCTTTTATGATCGCCAACTTTCAGAGCAAAAAACCTGCATCATTCTAAATAGCCTTGGTTAATAATAATAAAAATAATAATAATAGACCTACGTCAACCAAAGTTGTGGACCAAGAACTGAACAGTGCTGCCCAGTATTCCGGCAGCGTGTGAACCCATTGATTGTAATCGCGTTTGAGATGCGCAATTCTCCTCTCCAGGAGCCTCCAATTTCTCTTCTGTGGAGGACGCAGCTTAAGTGCAGAGACAGGTGTTTGCCCGTCTCCTAAAAAAGTTGGTGAAACAAATGCAACATTCGCTGATTAGCCTACCTCTTGTTACCAGCAGGACAGACACAACACTATCCAAAATGACATTGCATTGAAGTGTGCATTGATGTGCATTGCGCATGCATACTTTGTCAGTGCTTGACAAGATCTGCGTAATGTCCTGCGGCAATCTGCCGGTGATTTCTTTAACTAAATGCTGTGTGTGTTTTGTGCCACTTAAAATGTTTCTAAATTATGCAATTGGGTGCAATGCCCCCGCACCCCGTGCCCCAAACACTGTGCATGCATAGGCCTACATTTTGGTATATCATTAAACAGTCATTAAACTTGTGAGCCTGCACAGCCAGCATCCCTGTATAACACCACAAACATGAATCCGGCACCACTGGTCGGAACAATGGCATTTCGGAACAGAGGGTTTAATTTTGTCGGTGTAAAGATATTTTGGACTATTTTTCGGAATATTGAGATTTCGGAATATCGGGTTTTCGGAACACTGGGCAGTCTCTCAATTGGCCAAGATGCTATTCATGGATTATCACCCCGTAAAATCGACCTTCTGTGAGGTGTGCACTGCCCTGCTATTGTTTCTGACAGTGGCAACAGCCGAGCGACCCTTTTCTAAATTGAAACTCATTAAGACCTACCCGAGGAGTAGGAGAGGCTGAATGGATGGCTATCCTGTCCATTGAAAAAGCAAATCATGCATCACCACTTTTATGTTTGAAAGGCATCGTTGGTTGTAGGTGTGCTGTGCCTCTGGCTGTGCTCAGTCAGCTTGTCGGTCTTGACGTTCAGATTTTGTGCCTGCTAAACTAGCTATATCGTATTGTATCGTCTCGTAACATGATCAAATAGAGACTGGACAACAACAGTTATCATTATTGCAAATCTGAATATGACAAAAAAACCAAATAAAAATAAGAACTTACTCATTTCATTGAGTCGTTTTTTTTTATAGTATCTATAGTGTGTGTATGTAAGATAAGCATATCATTTTGTTATAGATTGCTACCGTTTTCCCCCACAAATAATACCTACCACGATGGAGATAAGTTTGCCTTTTCAAGCGCATACATATCATTAGACACTCTTAATTGAATAAGACCAGTTCTTCTTTGAACACAAGCCTATTTGAGCAGCGAAAGTATGAGTCTTCTGTCAAACGCAGGACTGTGGGGTGGGGCCATCAATTTAGACAGAAATATGTCTATGGGTCGGCCCAGGTGCAACTGCACCTGCTTCACCCCCTATAGTTACTTCCTAATTCATCACATTGTGTCACGCAAGTGTGATTGGCTAGATAGACGGCATGCGCCGTCAACAATGTAACGGCAGAAAAATGCCGTTGGCTCCACTCGATGAACTGACGTAGGCAGCGACTGTTCGCCGAAGTATAAATGCAGCAGCCTGAGCGACACTTTTTTTTGTCGTCGCCGACCATTTCAAAAGTGTCGGCGACATAAGTATAAATTAAGTTTTATAGTTCTCCATCGGTTGGTGGATGTCGCAAAGCAATTAAAAAATAAATATGGCTGACCAAACTCCCTAGATGGTCGTATTTGTACATAAAAGTTGTTTGTTTGACTTTTTTTTGCCTAGATTTTTTTACAGTTACCGTGAAATAGACTGTGCAATATAAAAACCATGGTATTGTAACTGAAAAATATGTCTGACGGGATTTGCAAGGTGTCTGAGCCAGCTATCTAATGTTAGCATGCTACTACCCACAAGGTAAACAGCGATGGGTTGGACCAATCAGAGCCCTGTGGTCTCCGTGCGGCTTGCATCGCCTCTTTGGATAGTTACAAAATTTGGGAGGTGCATGCAAGCCGCGGAGAGGTGCTCGAAGGGGGTTCGCGATGACGCAAGGGGGTCTTACGTGTCTGCGTGACTGGCTACAGCCCTGAATGTTTTATGAATAGCTCCAGATATCTCTTTTTTTTTTACAAAATAATAATGATTTAAAAAACAGCCCTGGATCTATTTATCTGTCATTCTGATCATGTAATAACACCCCCGAAAATTATATGATATTGTTCATCAAAAACGCAGGCACGTTTTGCAGCAGATCTACTTCGTAGTACTAGGGCATTTTGCACGAGACAGAAAGACAGAGAGATAGCACACAAGACTTGAAGGCAATGGATATAAGAAGCTTTTTTAAAAACCAAAAAGATGAAGGCAACAAAGTATATCTTGCAGTACAAGGTCAACCCAGGCAGCCCTATTTAGAGACGAATTTAAACCGTCAAGGCATACATAGTGTTTTATTCAAACAGTATGAGGTTCACATGAAATATCATTTCTGTCTATAAAAGCCTTGTAGGAGCCATTTCTATCCACCTTTTAGTTAGGTTTATTTTAGTGTTACTTATTTTAGCCACTTGGGTGTGGCACGTCACTGGGAATTGGGTATATCTACAGGTGTGATTACTCCATTAGGGAAAGGTGTAGATGGCGGGGAACACACGGTTCTTACCGTAGCCGTGAAACCCACTTCACCGACTGAATCTTGTTTTATAGGCAACCAGCACTGGGTGATAAGACCAATTTTATGTATACATTTTTATCTTTATAATAAACGGGAACACCACCCAAAGAGAGCTCATCCCTGGACAAGGATCATTTGCTACGCGTTGGGAACACTTTGCCGTCCACACTGAGGCTGATATGATAGCCTCCACAAGCCTCATCATTATTTTCTATGGGTAATCTATGGCGATGTCCGTGTCAGTGTGACCTAGCCAGGGGCGGCCCTAGCACATTTGGCGCTCTAGGCGAGCTTCACTCCTGGCGCCCCCCCCCCCCCCCCAAATAAAAAATATTTTTTTCCCCCACGAAAACGGAATTGCAACTTTCAAACGCTATTTTGCCCTGTAAGACTGAATTTCTTTCACATAAACACAACAACGATCGCGACGATGAACAAACATTAATTCAAGAACAAATCACTGAGAAAATGTCACGCCTGTGCTGGACTACGCTCCGGCCACGCCCCCTGTTCAAATGTTTATGGACACACACACCTCCACGTCATCTTCCCAATCGCCTGCAAATAACGTTTTCTTAGTCTTCTAAAAGTGAATCTAAAATGATATGACAAAAGTATGTATTATCATCATTTGTTAAATGTAGCTATTAAGCATTTTGGTATATTTGGACAGCCTGGCATTTTTTTATTCCAAGATGCATAGCTCTTGATTAGTTGAATCATGTCTAATTAAACTGGCTAGCTCGCTCCACCAAAACTAAAGCTGTCCAAATTTGATTACTCAAACTTTTATGACGCAAAATTACGCAAATTGCGGTACAGCTGAACTTGAACTGATGTTTCGACTGAATGGCAATAACAAGGAACGTCACAAGTCACTGGCTAGCTAGCGTTAGCTAAAGTTGACAATACAACACTTGGATTTTTACCAGTATTCCTCACTGAAGTTGCCGTGTTTGGCTTCCTTAATGGGTGTGCTATGCAACGAGTAAGATATGTGTAGTGTTGTTGCATTGGCTATTGGCTTTATATGTGCGCCCCTATTTTAATCATGTCTTTTTTGTATAATGTAGAATAAATGGACATATCATTTTTTATATACCGCCTCTGTAAAATCATTAAAGAACTATGTGACAGGGAGTAGGAAAACTTTCAATGATAAGGTACATCTTTTCTTCTTAACTCCACTAAAGTGCCGGGGGCAATTCACGCATTCGTGAACGTTTTCTTATCTGGAATTCATTCTAGGCTAGAACAGGATTTAAGGATTTACCTTTCTCCTTGGCACGTTTCTCTTCTTCTTCCTTTCTTTTCTTCATAAATTGCGCCCCGGATGGCTTTTGCCTCTTCATTATTTTGTTCTTCAAAGTTTCTTGAACACATACACACTCCAACCAAACGCCTCACTGTGCTCGCATGTTCTGACAACACCAAGGACTTTTACGTACCTCTTCCGTTTTCGATTTTTGGCTAATTTTAACCTAATGTTAGATTATTTTTTTATGTCAAAATTTTGGTTGGAAATATAGAAGGGGGCGCAAAAAAAACTCTGCCCAGCAAAGAAAAAACACAATTCTTTTTTCTTTTTTTTTTTTGCTGGGCGCAGTTTTTTGCGCCCCCCTCTGAGTGGCGCCCTAGGCGACCGCCTATACCGCCTGTAGGAAAAAACGCCCCTGGACCTAGCATAAAAGTGTTTTCATGTAGACAAGCACAGTGGTACAACGGCTAATGTTCATGTGAGTCAGACAGACAGACGATGGGCCCTGCTTGTCATGGGCCATCTTTAGATTCAAAATGTTGTGAAAATGGTGCATTTAGCTGCCAGAATCTAAAACATTGTCCAGGGGGAGGATGCCCTCTGACCTCTCTACAGACCTGGGCTAAGGCCTGAATGTTTTCAACACCTAGTAACATCCTTGCATTTAGTTCAGGTTAGATAATAAAGTTTAGTTCACTTTATTATTTTGCAAAAAATTATATTGTAAAGATATAAAGTTCCCTGTTTGTTTTCATCATGGAGCTGTGGTTATACTTTTAATCCGGATCACCTAATAACGTAATGCTATTTGCTCATACATGATGCATCATATCTTTCTGAGCCCAGGTGGGGACCCATGTTGTGCAGTAGCAGCCCTTTTTATTTGTTTTCCAGTCCACCACGGTCATAACCAATAACTTAGTGTTTGGCAACCTTTGGTGTTATGTTCTATATTCGCACTGAAAGAATACTGATCTTGATTGTAGACAATAACCAAAGCAATAGAGTTGTATTGGGTTTTATGCTATGTAGACGGAAACATTTATTGTAAATATTTAAACATTCCTGATTTGAACTGTGTGTTACCTCTTCTTTACAATACATTAATATTAGCAGTAAATAAACACAATTAATATATAAACAGTATACAACAACAAGATGTATACACATATCTATTAATGCACTCACATCTATTATAACATTCAACATTACATTAAGCAGATACAAATAACATAGAGACTGTGGTGGCCTTTCTATGGTTTCTAATTTTCAAACTCCAATATCCAGTCAAGGCCGTGGGTCTGGTGATCAGGTAGTGGATTACGCACTCTCGATACTCAAAACTTGAAAGAATATAATCCATTTATTTGGCTCCAAAAAGGTGAACATAAATTAGTTGTAAATTCATACAATACCGCAAAGTTAACGACAGTAAACTAAAAAGGCTAGTATCGAAAAGTGGTAAAAAAAAAGTATGTTTTACCCGCCACTAGACCCAACATTTGGCTACCAAGTCATCTCGCATTGATCCGGCCGGGTGACGCTTATACCAATTATGACGTTCAAGGTAATTGCCCAATTTAACAATTATCCTATAGTTTAATCAAATGATAGTCCAATATGCAAATATAGAAACAACATGCAAATATAGAAACAATATAATCACATAACACAACCAAAGTAACCCAGGGCAAATGCAAACTTTATATACGGACAAAAAATTCCAAAACGGCTACAACAGAGACATTAAAAAAAATGGAAATTTATATAGCGCCAAAACAATACAATTGTCTCAAGACAATAGATTAAAAAGGTTCAGTGCATTAAAAGAAAAGCTAGAGTACATTAAAGGTTTTCAACACATAGTAACATCCTTGTCTTTAGTTAAGGTAACATTACTCAGTCCGCCACGCTAATCACCAATAACTTAGTGTTTGGCAAACGTTGATGTTATGTTCTATGTTTGCATTCAAAGACTCTATTGGGATATAGGCCATGTAGAGGGAAACATGTTCATTATTTTGATAAAATGTGTAAATACTTAAACATTGCTGATTTGGACTGTGGATTACTTGTTCTTTGCATTACATTAACATTAAAAGTAAAAAAAACACAATGAGTATCTACAGTACAAACAACTTGATTTATACACATGTATTAATGCACTCATAACTACAGTGGTGCTAAAAAGTTTGTGGATCTTTACAATTTTCTGTATATCTGCATACATTTGATCTAAAATGTGATCATATCTACATCTAAGTCCTAAAACTTGATAAAGTGAACTTAGATCAACTTCAAACATATTGTTTGAAAAAGTATGTGAACCCTTGCTTTCAGTACCTGGTGTGACCTCCCTGAGCAGCAATAAACTCAACTGGACATTTTCTGTAACTGTTAATCAGTCCCATACATCGGCTTGGAGGAAATTTGGCCCATTCCTTCTTATAACACTGCTTCAACTCTGCTGGATGTTGGTGGGCTTCCGTGCATGAACTGATCTCTTCAGGTCTTTCCACAATATTTCTTTAGGATTATGGTCTGGACTTTGAATCAACATTACTTTTCTTCTTTTTTAACCATTCTTTGGTAGACTTGTGTGTTTAGGGTCTTTGTCTTGCTGCATGACCCATCTTTTGTTGAGCTTCAGTTCACAAACGGATACCCTGACATTCTCCTGTAGTATTTGCTGGTGCAATCCAGAATTCATAGTTCCGTCAATGATGGCAAGCCGCCCTGGTCCAGAGGTCCTGGTTCCGAGGCAGCAAGGCAGCCCCAAACCATGATACTGCCACCACCATTCTTTACGGTTGGGATGAGGTTCTTATGTTGGAATGCAGTGTGTGTTTTTTCGCCAAACATAACGCTTCTCATTTAAACCAAAAAGTTCTATTTTGGACTCATCCATCCACAGAATATTCTTCCAAAAGCCTTCTGGCTCATCCATGTGGTCTTTAGCAAACTTTAGATGGACAGCAATGTTCTTCTTGGAGAGTAGTGGCTTCCTCCTTGCTATCCTGCCATGCAGGAGCTCCCTGGGAATGAGCTTCCTGGGAATCTCCTTTGATTGAGCCATGGCACATTTCCACAAAGCTGTGTGGTGAAGACCAGACTTTGATAGTGAAGACCCAGATTTATGTTTGTTCAATAGGCAAGGACCACAAACACCAGACTCCAATTACCCCATTCAAATGAATTGATTATTATCAATTATTATTGATTTATATAAGAATTTTATGTTATATAATTTTGCTCAATACCTACATTATAAATTTCTTTTAATTTTGAACTGGGTCCACTTCATCAAGTTTTATGACATAGATGAAGACGTGATCACATTTTAGACCAAATTTATGCAGATATAAAGAAAATTCTAAAATATTCACAAACTTTCTAGTACCACTATATTGTAACATTTTACAGCACATTAAGCAGACACAAAGCATGTGGAGACATAATACATGCAAAGGTAAACTGCATTAAAAGAAAACATAGAGTGCATGGAAAGACAGAGAATTAAAAGATACAAAAATTAAATAAACTCAGATGCTCCTTCATCTGGATCATGCTTTTATTATTTAGCATCATCCTCTGATTCTTTTTCATCAAATCCTCCTGCTGCTGCTCCTCCTGCTGCTCCTGCTACTACTGCTACTACTTCTGCTGCTGCTGCTCATCCTGCTGCTCCTGCTACTACTGCTACCACTGCTCCTACTGCTGCTCCTACTGCTGCTGCTACTGCTGCTGATCCTACTGTTACTGCTGCTCCTAATGTTAATGCTGCTCCTACTGTTACTCCTGCTGCTGCTGCTGCTCCTACTACTACATATCTTAACCCTAGTCCTGCTGCTGCTCCGACTGTGACTGCTGCTGCTGCTACTGTTACTGCTACTGCTACTGTTACTGCTACTGTTACTGCTACTGTTGTTCCTATAAATGTTGCTAAACATATTGCTTGTCCTGCTGCTTTTCCTAATGTTGCATCTCCTGCTACTGCTGCTCCTACTGCTGCCACTATGGCTCCTACTGCTCCTGCCGTACCAACTGCTTCTGCTGCTCCTACTGCTGTTGCCGCACCTACTGCTGCTGCTCCTGCTGCTGCTCCTGCTGCTGCTACTACTGCTGCTGCTTCTACTGCTGCTTCTCCTGCTCCTGCTGCTGTTCCTCGTTCTCCTATGTCAAATGCTGCTCCTGCTCCTGCTCCAAGTGCTGCTCCTACTGCTGTTCCTACTGTCACTAATACTGCAGCTGCTCCTGCTGTTCCTACTGCTCGTTCTAATGCTCGTACTGCAATTACTGCTGCAGTTCCTACTGCTCCTACTAATGATCCTACTGTTGTTACTGCTGTTGCTCCTAGTGTTCTTAATTATACTCCTTCTTCTATTGCTAATACCACTGCTCCTACTGGTCCTACTGCTACTCCTACTGCTGCTAATCCTGCTGCTCCTACTGCTGCTCCTACTGTTGCCAATGCTCCTACTGCTCCTGTTGCTGCTCCTACTGCTGCTCCTACTGCAGATGCTCTGCTGCTCCTACTGCTGCTGCTCCAAATACTGCTGCTCCTACTGCTGCTCCTACTGCTACTCCTACTAATGCTGCTCCTTCTGCTCCTACTGCTGCTCCAAATGCGGCTGTTACTAGTGCCCCTACTGCTGCTCCTATTGTTATTGCTGCTCCTACTGCTGCTGCTGCTGCTGCTCCTGCTGCTGCTGCTGCTCCTACTAGTACATTTCTTAACCCTAGTCCTGCTGCTGCTCCTACTGTGACTGCTGCTGCTGCTGCTGTTGGTCCTGCTGGACCTGCTGCTACTGCTACTGTTACTGCTACTGTTACTGCTACTGCTACTGCTACTGCTACTGTTGTTCCTACAAATGTTGCAAAAAATATTGCTTGTCCTGCTGTTTTTCCTAATGCTTCACGTCCTACTATTGCTGCTCCTTCTGCTGCCACTATGGCTCCTACTGCGGCTGCTCCTGCTGCTGCCACTACTGCCCCTAATGCTGCTGCTCCTACTACTGTTGCTCCTGCTGCTTCTCCTGCTCCTGCTGCTGCTCCTCTTTTTCCTCTTTCTAATGCTGCTTGTGATGCTGCTGCTGCTATTACTGATGCTCCAAATGCTGCTGATGCTCCTACTGCTGTTCCTACTGCGGCTGCTCCTACTGCTCCTACTGCTCCTACTGCTGTTCCTACTGACGCTAATACTGCAGCTGCTCCTGCTGCTCCTACTTCTGGTTCTAATGCTCGTACTGCAATTACTGCTGCTGTTCCTACTGCTCCTACTAATGATCCTACTGCTGCTACTGCTGTTGCTCCTGCTGTTCTTAATGACACTCCTTCTTCTATTGCTAATACCACTGCTCCTACTGGTCCTACTGCTACTCCTACTGCTGCTAATCCTGCTGCTCCTACTGCTGCTCCTACTGTTGCCAATGCTCCTACTGCTCCTGTTGCTGCTCCTACTGCTGCTCCTACTGCAGATGCTCTGCTGCTCCTACTGCTGCTGCTCCAAATACTGCTGCTCCTACTGCTGCTCCTACTGCTACTCCTACTAATGCTGCTCCTTCTGCTCCTACTGCTGCTCCAAATGCGGCTGTTACTAGTGCTCCTACTGCTGCTCCTATTGTTATTGCTGCTCCTACTGCTGCTGCTGCTGCTTCTACTGCTGCTCCTGCTGCTGCTGCTGCTCCTACTACTAAATTTCTTAACCCTAGTCCTGCTGCTGCTCCTACTGTGACTGCTGCTGCTGCTGCTGTTGGTCCTGCTGGACCTGCTGCTACTGCTACTGTTACTGCTACTGTTACTGCTACTGCTACTGCTACTGCTACTGTTGTTCCTACAAATGTTGCAAAAAATATTGCTTGTCCTGCTGTTTTTCCTAATGCTTCACGTCCTACTATTGCTGCTCCTTCTGCTGCCACTATGGCTCCTACTGCTGCTGCTCCTGCTGCTGCTCCTACTGCTCCTGCCACACCTACTGCTTCTGCTACTGCTTCTGCTATTGCTTCTCCTACTGCGGCTGCTCCTGCTGCTGCCACTACTGCTCCTACTGCTGCTGCTCCTACTGCGGCTGCTCCTGCTGCTGCCACTACTGCCCCTAATGCTGCTGCTCCTACTACTGTTGCTCCTGCTGCTTCTCCTGCTCCTGCTGCTGCTCCTCTTTTTCCTCTTTCTAATGCTGCTTGTGATGCTGCTGCTGCTATTACTGATGCTCCAAATGCTGCTGATGCTCCTACTGCTGTTCCTACTGCGGCTGCTCCTACTGCTCCTACTGCTCCTACTGCTCCTGCTGCTGCTCCTGCTCCTGCTCCAAGTGCTGCTCCTACTGCTGTTCCTACTGACGCTAATACTGCAGCTGCTCCTGCTGCTCCTACTTCTGGTTCTAATGCTCGTACTGCAATTACTGCTGCTGTTCCTACTGCTCTTACTAATGATCCTACTGCTGCTACTGCTGTTGCTCCTGCTGTTCTTAATGACACTCCTTCTTCTATTGCTAATACCACTGCTCCTACTGGTCCTACTGCTACTCCTACTGCTGCTAATCCTGCTGCTCCTACTGCTGCTTCTACAACCTTTATTGCTGCTACTACTGCTGCTCCTACTGTTGCTCCTACTGCTGCCAATGCTCCTACTGCTGCTGATACTGCTCCTGCTGCTCCTGCTGCTCCTACTGCTCCTGTTGCTGCTCCTACTGCTGCTCCTACTGCAGCTGCTCTTGCTGATCCTACCGCTGCTGCTGCTGCTGCTGCTGCTGCCGCTGCTGCTCCTACTGTTGCTGATTCTAATGCTGCTGCTCCAAATACTGCTGCTCCTACTGCTGCTCCTACTGCTACTCCTACTGCTGCTGCTCCTACTGCTCCTACTGCTGCTCCAAATGCGGCTGCTACTAGTGTTCCTACTACTGCTCCTACTGTTACTGCTGCTCCTACTGCTGCTGCTCCTACATCTACTACTACATTTCTTAACCCTAGTCCTGCTGCTGCTCCTACTGTGACTGCTGCTGCTGCTGCTGTTGGTCCTAGTGGTCCTGCTGCTACTGTTACTGCTACTGCTACTGTTACTGCTACTGTTACTGCTACTGTTGTTCCTACAAATGTTGCTAAAGATATTGCTTGTCCTGTTGTTTTTCCTAATGCTGCACGTCCTACTATTGCTGCTCCCATTGCTGCCACCATGGCTCCTACTGCTGATGCTCCTGCTGCTGCTCCTGCTGCTCCTGCCACACCTACTGCTTCTGCTACTGCTTCTGCTACTGCTTCTCCAACTGCGGCTGCTCCTGCTGCTGCCACTACTGCTCCTACTGCTGCTACTACTGCTGCTCCTGCTGCTCCTCTTGCTCCTGTTGCTCCTCTTGCTCCTGCTCCTCTTTTTCCTCTATCTAATGCTGATCCTGATGCTGCTGCTGCTATTACTGATGCTCCAAATGCTGCTGATGCTCCTACTGCTGTTCCTACTGCGGCTGCTCCTATTGCTCCTATTGCTCTTACTGCTCCTACTGCTCCTACTGCTGCTCCTGCTCCTACTGCTCCTACTGCTCCTACTGCTGCTCCTGCTCCAAGTGCTGCTCCTACTGCTGTCCCTACTGTCACTAATACTGCAGCTGCTCCTGCCGCTCCTACTGCTCGTTCTAATGATCCTACTGCTGCTACTGCTGTTGCTCCTAGTGTTCTTAATGATACTCCTTCTTCTATTGCTAATACCACTGCTCCTACTGCTACTACGACTGCTGCTAATCCTGCTGCTCCTACTTCTTCTCCGACAACCTTTATTGCTGCTACTACTGGTGATCCTACTGCTGCTCCTACTGCTGCCAATGCTTCTACTGCTGCTGATACTGATCCTACTGTCCCTGCTGCTCCTACTGCTCCTGTTGCTGCTCCTACTGCTGCTCCTACTGCAGCTGCTCTTGCTGCTCCATCTGCTCCTTCTAATGCTCCTACTACTCCTACTGCTGCTACTGCTGCTCCTACTGCTGCTCCTACTGCTCCTACTACTCCTTCTAATGCTCCTACTGCTCCTACTGCTGCTCCTACTGCTCCTACTGCTGCTCCTACTGCTGCTACTGCTGGGCTTGTTACTGCTGCTACTGCTGCACTTACTGCTGCTTTTTCTGCTCCTACTGCTGCTCCTAGTTTTTCTACTGCTGCTCCTACTGCTGTTCTTACTGCTGTTACTGCTGGTCTTGTTACTGGTGCTACTGCTGCGCTTACTGCTGCTGCTATTTCTGCTACTGCTCCTATTCCTGCTTCTACTGCTGCTCCTACTTTTCCTACTGTTGCTAGTACTGCAGCTGCTACTACTAATCCTACTGCTCCTACTGCTCCTGCTATTTCTGCTACTGCTGCTCCTACTGCTCCTACTGCTGCTCCTGCTGCTCCTACTGCTGCTGCTACTGCTGCTCCTAAGGCTGCTCCTTCTGCTACTACTGCTGCTCCTGCTGCTCCTACTGCTGATCCTACTGTTACTACTACTACTGCTCCTGCTGCTCCTACCGCTCCTACTAATGCTCCTACTGCTCCTACTGCTGCTCCTACTACTGCTCCTACTAATGCCCTTCTGCTCCTACTGCTGTTCCTACTTGTCCTATTGCTTTTCCAGTAGCAGCAGCTACTGCTGCTCCTACTGCTCCTACTGCTCCTACTGCAGCTCCTACTGCTCCTATTGCTGCTCCTACTGCTGCTCCTTTTGCTCTTACTGCTGCTCCTACTGCTACTACTTCTACTGCTCCTACTCTTGTTACTGCTACTGTTGTTACTGCTCCTACCGCTGCTGCTACTGCTCCTAATGCTGCTCCTACTGCTGCTTTTGCTGCTTTTCTTACTGCTGCTACTGCTGCTCCTTCTGCTCCTAATGCTGCTCCTACTGCTGCTGCTCCTGCTGCTGCTCCTACTGCTGCTGCTGCTCCTGCTGCTGCTCCTACTGCTGCTGCTGCTCCTACTAATGCTCCTACTGCTGCTCCTACTGCTGCTCTGTCTGCTCCTACTGCTGCTCCTACTGCTGCTCTTTCTGCTCCTCCTGCTGCCCCTACTGCTGCTCCTACTGCTGCTCCTGCTGCACCTACTGCTCCTACTGCTGCTCCTGCTGCATCTACTGCTCCTAATGCTGCTCCTACTGCTGCTAATCCTGCTGCTCCTACAGCTTCTACCGCTGCTCCTGCTGTTGCTCCTACGGCTCTTACTGCTGCTACTACTACTACTGCTGCTCCTACTGCTGCTCCTACTGCAGCTTCTAATGCTGCTCCTGCTGCTGCTCCTACTGCTGTTGCTCCTGCTCCTGCTGCTGCTCCTACTGCTGCTGCTCCTGCTCCTGCTGCTGCTCCTACTGCTGCTCCCATTGCTCCTACTGCTGTTGCACCTGCTCCTGCTGCTGCTCCTACTCCTGCTCCTAC